>NC_134359.1:290626587-290828623 GCF_048569485.1 Anomaloglossus baeobatrachus | reverse complement strand
ACAGAACTCGTATTGGCATTGGAGATTAATTCGGTTATATAGTTCAACTAATGTAGGCGTCTTTGGGATTTCCAGTGCAAACCTATGCAATATCTGGCAGCTACTAGAATGTGAACTAATAAACCCCTGGATTCCCAAGAGAACTCCTCTATACCCACGTTTAGCACTGCCAGAGCCGGATTCGGATTAATACGATTGCCTGTCAGCTCACCCATCAGGCCAAACACCTCCAACCAGAACGAGAAAACTTGGGACACGCCCACCAGCAGTGACCAAGAGTACCCCTTTGGAGGCAGCCCTTCCAACAATGTGGCGAATAATTTGGGAGGAACTGTGCTAAGTTGGCTGGGGACCGATACCATCGCAGGTGTACTTTTTTCAGTTGCTCCAGATGATTTATACACTTGGAATATTTTTGGATATTTGCTGAGTGCCAGTTTGAAGGAGAGGTAGAGACACTCAACTCCACGTCCCATTTATTCATATAAGGAGATTTTTGCTCTTCGGGGGGGGTTATTGAGCCATTTGTATGTCGAGGAGATACCTTTGGATTTAATTATCTTTTTAAATACCAAAGCTTTTGTTGTAGGTAACAGAGGCTTTGACTTTGGAGGAAATTTAGAGGCCAGAAAATGACTAATTTGGATGTGTTGATAGAAACAGCCCTTTAAAGAGGGGTGTTCCGTACTATTTCATTAAAGGGGTTAACACCCAAATCAGAGTATAGATCCGCCAGCACTGTAATGCCCGATCCCTCCCACCTGGCCAGATTCAAAAAGGGGATTTGAGATTCCAACGACTTGAGGGAAATCTCTGAAAGAGGAATCTGAATCTTATGAATCAAGTCATTTCGCCAGACCTCCAGGGAGGCTGACATGGTGGGAACACACGGGGAGAACCGTGAACGGCTCAAATATTCTGCTTCCATCATTCTTCTGACCGAGCCCTGGCGGGACAGGAAATTTTCAATCTGAGCCCATCTATGTGAATTACCTGGACGCCACCATTCCTTTAGTGATTCAATTAGTAAGGCTTTATAATATGCCGTTATGTTTGGGGTGCCCAATCCCCCTAAGTCATATGGGGGGTATAACACTTTACCTGCGACCCTAGCCCTTTTATTACCCCAGACAAATTTGTTAGTCAACGATTGAAGTTTCATCAGGGTTTTGTGAGAAATTTTGATGGGAAGGCATCTGAGCACATACAATATTTTGGGTAAGAAAACCATTTTAAAGGACTGTATCCTGGCCATCCAGGACAATGATATTTTTTCATATCTTCCCAATTCCTTTTCTAAATTTTGGATCAGAGGTTCCAAATTTTCTTTAATTAACATCTGCGATGGTGTCAGCTTAATACCCAAATAAGGTATCCCCCTGTCGCACCATTTGAATTGAAAGGCCCCCTCCAGCGCACTCCTGGCCTCCGCCGGTACATTAAACGGCAGTATCAAAGACTTTGCCGCATTAAGCTTATAATACGACACTTTAGAAAAGTTTGATAATGTGTTCACCACTGCTGGAATCGACACTGCAAGGTTAGAACAGGAAATTATCACATCGTCTGCGTATAAACCAAGTTTATGTTCAAATTCCCCAACTCTTATACCAGAAATGGCTATGTTTTTTCGTATAGCTTCCGCCAGAGGTTCTACCACTAAAGCAAAAATAGCGGGAGACAATGGACACCCCTGGCGGGTGCCATTACTTATTTGAAATTTAGATGACAGAAACCCCGATGCCGACACTGACGCATTTGGGTAAGAGTAGAGGGCTAGAATGGATGACTTGATGTTCCCCAAGAACCCGAATTTTGTTAGAACTCTCTCCAGGTATCCCCAGTGCACCCTGTCAAAGGCTTTTTCAGCATCAAGAGACAGGAATGCACTGGGTTCACCCGATATCTCCACCAGTCCAATCAAGTCAAGCATCCGTCTGGTGCCATCCTTAGATTGCCTCCCTGTCACAAACCCAACTTGATCTGGAGCCACTAAGGTCGGGATCACTTTATGAAGTCTATCTGCCACTAGTTTGGCATAAATTTTAACATCACAATTTAGGAGTGAGATGGGCCTAAAATTACCCGGGGTGTCTGCAGGTTTCCCTGGCTTTGGTAGCGTGATAATTATCGCTTCTAAGTTGTCTGGAGAAATTGACCCTTTATTTTGCCAAAAATTGAAGGTTTTTGACATAAAGGGGGACAGAGTGGATGTAAATTGTTTGTAATATTCGTATGGCAGCCCATCGGGGCCCGGGGCAGAGTTAGACTTAGTCATTTTGATGGCACCTAGGATTTCATGTGTAGTAAAGGGAAGATTAAGTTCCTCTAATTGCTCATCTGAGACCCGGGGAAGATCCAGGGTGTCTAGGAAACCCTGTATATCCACTTGAGTCGGCTGTGACGTATTGGAATCATATTTTAGATTATACAGGGCCTCATAGTATTTCGCAAATGCTTCTGCTATTTCAATGGGATGTCTAGTGATTGTTCCGTTCGGGTCCCTCAGGAATTCTATTTTAGATTGGATCTCACGTTTTTTCGTCCTTCTTGCCAATAAGGACCCCGCTCTATCCCCCATAGCATAAAATGTCGATCTATTTTTTTTAAGATTATGTTCGTATTTTTGCAGGAGTAGGGATCTTAGTTGGAATCTATGGGTTACAATTTCTTTAGTCAAGTTAGGGGATGCTTTGGCTTTATTCAGGGATTCAAGGTGATGAATACGGGTTAATATATATTTAATATCTGCGTCTTTTTTCCGTTTTTGGATGGAGGCTATTTTTATGAGCTGCCCTCTGACTACGGCTTTATGAGCAGCCCACAGGGTCTCGTCAGAAATTTCCCCATTATTATTAAGTTTAAAATATTCTGTTAACACTGACTCTACTTCATCATGTACCTTCTGCCTACCAAGCAAGCTGGTATTCAGTCTCCACCTAGGGGAATTTTGAACATTAAAGCTACCCTGAACAGACAAAGAGATCGGCGCATGATCTGTCCAAGTAATTAAACCAATATCAGCTGCCACACAATTACTTATAGATTTGCTGTCGACCAAAAAAAAATCAATTCTACTGTATGAGCGGTGCCTGGAAGAGAAGAACGTATAGTCTCTTTCTGATGCGTGCAAATATCTCCAGATGTCATGAAAATGGAATTCATTGATGAGATGCTTAAGTTCCTTAGCATGTGGGATGCTGGTGTTGGAGCAATCCATGGAGCGTATTACAGGTATATTAAAGTCTCCACAGATGATTTCCGCCCCTGTGGCAGTATCTTTGAATGCTTGGAAAAATTTCCTAGCAAAGTTCAATTGTGATGAATTTGGGGAGTAGACCGTTGCCAAGGTATAAGGGACGCTGTTGATATAACAAGACAAAATAATATATCTTCCATCCGCTCCATAACTGACATTTATCAATTTAAAGGCCACTGAGTTCTTTATTAAAATGGCCACTCCTCCTCTTTTTTTTGAGTCATTAGCAAAAAAGGTGTGTTGGAAGCTTGGATGAAGTAGCCGTTTATTATCTGTGGAAAGAAGGTGGGTCTCCTGAATGCACGCTATATCACAGTTAGATGCCTTCACCTCTCTCCACATCATTGACCTTTTTGCTGGGGAGTTGAGCCCGTTCACATTAATAGACAATATCTTAATTCTCATATTGGAGCCGCAGGGGGGGTTGAATTCCTAGGAACGCCATCAGGGATGAGAGGGGCTAGACCAGCAAGGAATTGAGAGAAATTTCCAGAAAAAATTAAGGAACATTTGTGAGAAGAGGAACAAAAACAAAAAAATTCCAACAACACCGGTTTGCCCCGAATAGGGTGCCCGGTGTATAACCGCTCGCCATAGGCGAGAACATCAGGGGGGCTACGTGACATCCCGTGTCACAGGAGCAGGGACAGCAGGTGCCATAAGCAGGAAGGAGTCCCAGCTAAGCTACTGACCATTCAGGGTTAATCCTGTCTGGAGGGCCTCTATGATTCTCCTGCCCACCAGGGTTTGGTGGGTGGGCTATTCCCCAGTCATCCAGCAATTTGCCCAGCTGAGAAGGAGTATGACATATGTGAGTGCCTCCATCTTTGAAAATTATCATCTTCACCGGAAAACCCCACTTGTACTTGATGTCTTGATCTCTAAGGAGTTTAGAAAGGTGGGCAAATTCTCTTCTTTTATTAAGAGTTGCAGCAGAAAGATCTGGGAAGATTTTTAGTCCCATGAAAGTGTCTGGCAGGGCTGGATTTCCCCTCAGTGTGTGAAGCACAGCTTCTTTTGTTTTATAGAAATGAAGTCTAGCCAGGACATCTTTAGGCAGAGCTGGATCTATGCCTTTGGCTTTCGGGACTCTATGAATCCTGTCCACTATCAGGTCTCTGGTGTCCCATCCAGGGAGTATAAGCTGCAGAAACTTGTGGAAGTATTCCTGGAGGTCTTTATCTGCTACTGATGAGGGAATCCCTCTGATTTTTAGGTTATTTCTTCGGGATCTGTCCTCTATATCACTGATTTTAAGCTTTAGTGCCTCCACCTCCTTTTCCAAAGCTGTGTTAGCATCTATCAGATTGTTATGTGATGTTGCAAATTCAGCCATCTTAGTTTCTACATGCTCTGTGCGAACCCCTAGAGACCTGATCTCTTCCTTCAGCTCTCTTACTATTTCTCTGAGATCAGCCTGCAAGGAAGCCCTCAGCGTTTTCAGCAGAGCTTGCATTGTTTCCTCTGTCAAAGGAATGGCTGTGCAGCCTCTTAAACAGCCTGTTTCTCCCTGTGAGGAGTGGGAAGAAGCTGAGTGTGAAGCCATCTTGCTTGGTGAGCAGAGATCCCTATCCAGGGGGTAGAAGTCTGTCAGTTTGGCTGGAGTGCCAGTCTTTTTAGGTCTCCCCTTAGGCATAGCTGGGGGCTGGGGTTACTCACACCTCCTGTAGCTGGTAATCCTGTTATCTGTGAGCTGATAAGAGCCGGTTTATCCTGCTTCAGCACAGAGCTCTCCTTCAAGCAGCCGTCGCCATCAGCGTGCAGGCCACGCCCCCCTCTTACAGAGTATTTAGCACGATGATATGCTTTTTTTAGGACTCTGCCACTATACCCACGTTTCTTGAACCTTATCATCAGATCCTTTGATTGTAACTCAAAATCCCTATCTGTAGAGCAAATACGTCTTAGGGTACCTTCACACTAAGCGATGCAGCAGCGATCCGACCAGCGATCTGACCTGGTCAGGATCGCTGCTGCATCGCTACATGGTCGCTGGTGAGCTGTCAAACAGGCAGATCTCACCAGCGACCAGTGAACAGCCCCCAGCCAGCAGCGACGTGCAAGCGACGCTGCGCTTGCACGGAGCCGCCGTCTGGAAGCTGCGGAGACTGGTAACTAAGGTAAACATCGGGTATGGTTACCCGATGTTTACATTAGTTACCAGTGTGAGCAGGGAGCAGGGAGCCGCGCACACTGAGCGCTGGCTCCTTGCTCTCCTAGCTACAGTACACATCGGGTTAATTAACCCGATGTGTAATGCAGCTACATGTGCAGAGAGCAGGGAGCCGCGCACACTGCTTAGCGCTGGCTCCTTGCTCTCCTAGCTGCTGTACACATCGGGTTAATTAACCCGATGTGTACAGCAGCTACATGTGCAGAGAGCCGGAGCCGGCACTGGCAGCGTGAGAGCTGCAGAGGCTGGTAACTAAGGTAAATATCGGGTAACCACCTTGGTTACCCGATGTTTATCTTGGATACAGCTTACCTCAGCTGTCAGACGCCGGCTCCTGCTCCCTGCTCGCTTCATTTGTCGCTCTCTTGCTGTCACACACAGCGATCTGTGTGTCACAGCAGGAGAGCGGCTTTGAAGAAAACGAACCAGGGCTGTGTGTAACGAGCAGCGATCTCGCAGCAGGGGCCAGATCGCTGCTCATTGTCACACACAGCGAGATCGCTAATGAGGTCACTGCTGCGTCACAAAAAGCGTGACTCAGCAGCGATCTCGGCAGCGAGCTCGCTGTGTGTGAAGCACCCCTTAGACGCAAAAATTGTCCGGTTGGGAAGATGTTGCATGTAACAATGCATTAGTGGCTGACGGCTTTCTGAAGAGATCGGTCTGTATCATATCCTGCTCGTCCCTCCTCAATGTCACATCCAAGAAGTCAACTTTTTGTTTTGACCACTGGTAGGTGATTTTAATATTCAACTCATTATGATTCAACGAACTCATAAATAAATGGAGATCTTCTTCCGTTCCCTGCCAGATCAAGAAGATATCGTCGATGTACCGCGCCCAAAAAAGGACGCGGTCCATCGACGAATGTTGATCTGACAGGAAAAGGTCCCTCTCCCACAGCCCCAGGAATAAATTAGCATACGAGGGCGCATAAGATGCGCCCATCGCTGTACCCTGGAGCTGCAGGTAGAAGGACCCCTTAAAGGTGAAAAAATTATGAGTAATGCAAATTCTAGGAGTGACATCAGGAATTGACGAGTAGGAGCAGACATATTAGATGTTTTAAGGAAGAAATCTGTAGCGTATAGACCAGACCTGGGCAATGGGCGGCCCGCGGGCCACATCCGGCCCGCCTACCCTCTGTGACCGGCCCGCCCGTCATACTCAGAGTTGGAGGCGTGGCTGGGGGCGGGGGAGGGAGCGTGTGGTACCCGATATAACTCCATTACCTCTCTCAGTTACGAGCTTTTCAGCAGTTACATCGGGAACCACGCGCTCACTCCCCCGTCCCCTGCAGCGTCATTACAGGGCATGATCGCGCTCGTATCAGCGCGAGGGAGACGCTGCAGGTGCAGGGGTACTATGTGCTCCCTGCCCCGCCCCCTGCAGCGTCATTACAGGGCATGAGCGCGCTCGTATCAGCGCGAGGGAGACGCTGCAGGTGCAGGGGTACTATGTGCTCCCTCCCCCTGCAGCGTCATTACAGGGCATGATCGCGCTCGTATCAGCGCGAGGGAGACGCTGCAGGTGCAGGGGTACTATGTGCTTCCTCCCCTGCCCCTTGCAGCGTCATTACAGGGCATGATCGCGCTCGTATCAGCGCGAGGGAGACGCTGCAGGTGCAGGGGTACTATGTGCTTCCTCCCCTGCCCCTTGCAGCGTCATTACAGGGCATGATCCTGCTCCTATCAGCGCGAGGGAGACGCTGCAGGTGCAGGGGTACTATGTGCTTCCTCCCCTGCCCCTTGCAGCGTCATTACAGGGCATGATCCTGCTCCTATCAGCGCGAGGGAGACGCTGCAGGTGGGGGGGTACTATGTGCTCCCTCCCCCGCCCCCTGCAGCGTCATTACAGGGCATTATCGCGTCGCCATTACAGGGCCTATTCACACTCCCATCGGTATGAGGGAGATGCTGCAGCTGGACCCCATATACCTGCTGTGTAGCAGTATCTGCAGAGATCCGTGACCTCAGAGACTGAGGGCTGCAGTAATAAGTCCTTCCTGCCTGCTATGTAGTTATTGCCCGAATACAGAGAATGTTTGGGGATTTGTGACAGGCAGCACGTCCAGATAAATCGGTGACAGGCAGAGCAAGCACGTCCAGATACACCGGTGACAGGCAGAGCAAGCACGTCCAGATACACCGGTGACAGGCAGAGCAAGCACGTCCAGATACACCGGTGACAGACAGCACGTCCAGATACACCGGTGACAGGCAGAGCAAGCACGTCCAGATACACCGGTGACAGACAGAGCAAGCACGTCCAGATACACCGGTGACAGGCAGAGCAAGCACGTCCAGATACACCGGTGACAGACAGCACGTCCAGATACACCGGTGACAGGCAGAGCAAGCACGTCCAGATACACTGGTGACAGGCAGAGCAAGCACGTCCAGATACACCGGTGACAGGCAGAGCAAGCACGTCCAGATACACCGGTGACAGGCAGAGCAAGCACGTCCAGATACACCGGTGACAGGCAGAGCAAGCACGTCCAGATACACCGGTGATATCACGTCCAGATACACCGGTGACAGACAGAGCAAGCACGTCCAGATAAATCGGTGACAGGCAGCACGTCCAGATACACTGTTGCCAGGTAGACTGTCGGATATTACAGAGCCCAGCCGCGCGTTATACGTTGTCCTGCTCCCGTCTATTGCTGCCATAACCCCACTAAGTGCAGTCCCTGTACATACGTCAAGGTGGGACCCAGCTTCACCTACATTTTCTCTACACCACTTCAAGCCAGAGGCCATCTTCTGCAGGATAAGCTCAGTGTCAGCAACACTCTGAATATTACGTTTAATAACTACAACTACTACTTTTTTATCAATTGTGGTGAGTGATCGGGGCTGGTAACTGAGATGTCTTTTACTAAGGCTCCTTTTGAAGTGGTTTAATGAGCACATAAGTATGTAGAGCGCATCCAGTAAGTGTGGATTCAGGGTGGTTATATACAAGTCATATCCACATCTGATTATACTCGCGTTTCTTTATTGTTGCTGTCTGTGCTCTCTTCTTGGGGCAGCATACTTCTGCTGGGCTATAGTATTATATGGAAACAGCTGGCTGTGTATTACTCTATTAGCCAAGGTTAGCTGTTAGCCCTTAAATATGTCTAACGTTAAAAAAAGAAAGATTGATGGAGAATGCAGAGTTTTTAACAAGGAATGGACTTCTAAATATTTATTTACTGAAGCCAAAGGTAAAGCTGTGTGCTTAGTTTGTGGAGAGCAGATAGCTGTGTTTAAAGATTACAATTTGAATCGCCATTACGAGACTAAACACGCAGAGAAATACAAAAACCTGACGGAGACAGAGCGGTCACGGGCATCTGCAGATTTGCTAGCAAAACTGCAAAGGCAGCAAGGATTTTTTACAAAGCTCCACTCTTCCAGGGATGCAGCCGTCAGGACAAGCTTTGTAATATCCCACAAAATTGCAAGAAACAGTAAGGCTCTGTGCGCACTGGGAAATGGAATTTTCTTGAGAAAATTCCGCATCCTCTCAAAGATTACCGCACCCGCGGTAAAAAACCGCGGGAAACCGCACCCGAAAACCGCATGCGGTTTGCCGCGGCTTTACCGCGGTATTATTCGCGGTATTGCCGCGGTTTTGCCGCGTGCGGGTTGGGATGTGCTTTATTGCATTCAATGCAATAAAGCACATTGAAGAAAAAAAAAAAAAAATACATTTAATTCTGATAGTAGATAGACAGAAGAATAGATAGAGGGATAGATAGATAGACAGACAGAGGGATAGATAGATAGATGACAGATCGCTACATTTCCCACGGTCGGCAGTGAGTTCACATTACCGGCCGTGGGAAATGACCGATAATTACCTCTGCTGTCTGCTGCATTCAGCCTGTCTGTGACAGTCGCGGCTGGATGTCAGCAGTGCAGGACGTCGGAGCCGGAGCTGTGGATGTCGGAGCGGTGGATTACGCTGGAGCTTTGGTGCGGGAGGGGTTAATAAAATGGTGAACGAGGCTTGTTGGTTTTATTTAAAATAAAGGAATTTTGGTGTCTGTGTTTTTTTCACTTTACTTACGGGTTGATCATGTCAGCTGTCACATAGACGCTGCCATGATCAACCTGGGGTTAATGGCGGTGGTCCCCCATCACCATTAACCCCTTGTATTACCTTGTCACCACTGCTACACGGTGGCAAGAAGAGCCGAGGACACGCCGGCAGTGCCGCATAATGCATGCGACATTCCCGGGGCAGCTGCGGCTGATATTCTCGGCTGCGGGAGGGGGAGTGAGGCGGGGGACATTACCCCTGCCCCTCTCCCTCCCCAGCCTGAGGATACCGAGCCGCCGCTGTGTGCTTACCTCGGCTGGACGGTAAATATGCAGCGGAGCCCACGTTCTTTTTTTTCTATATTTCCGTTTTCTTTCTATGTGTGTTCTATGTGTCTGTGTCTATGTGATCTATGTCTGTGATGTGTGTTCTGTGTCTGATGTGTGATGTGTGTGTGTGTGTGTGATGTGTGTGTTTACTCTGCACGACTTCCTGTTCCTGTAATGACATCACTTCCCTGCAAAACCGCAAGCAAGTGATGCACATTACCGGAGGTAAACCGCAAAATACCGCAGGGAATAACGCAGGAAAACGCAGTGAACCGCACAGAATTTGCTGCCTGCGTTATTCCCTGCGGGATTTCATGATTAACATTGAGTCAATGGAGTGAAATCCCGCAGCGATGTGCGGAAAAGAAGTGACATGCACTTGTTTTTGCTGCGGGAATCCCGCAGCAAAACATGCAGCTGTCAAATTCCGCCCAGTGCGCACAGGATTTTTTTTCTCCATAGGATTTGCTGGTGATTCACTGCAGAGATGTTATGAACATTTTCTGCAGCGAAACATGCAGCAAATCCGCGGCAAAATCCGCGAAAAATCCGGTAAGTGCGCACATAGCCATAGCCATTCTCTGATGGGGAGTTTGTCAAAGAATGTTTGGTGGACTCTGCAGCGCTAATTTGTCCTGAGAAAAAAGAAGCGTTTGCAAATGTGCCCCTCTCCAGGCGAACCGTCACAAGACGGGTCGAAGACATCGCAGGGGATTTGGAGCTTCAGTTGCAAAACAAAGTGGATAATTTTATTTTTTTTTCCCTGGCTCTGGATGAGAGTTGTGATGTCCGTGATACAGCCCAGTTACTTATCTTTCTACGTGGAATAACAAAAAACTTTGAGATGATTGAAGAGCTGGCAGCTATGCGATCAATTAAAGGTACCACGACAGGGAGTGATTTGTTCACCGAAGTAAATGCATCCATGGACAAACTGGGACTAAAATGGAACAAATTAGTAAGCGTTGATGTGGAGCCCCGCAAACGCTGTGTCGGTGCATTACCTTCAGGGACTCCACGCAGCTGGATCCTGTCACCGGTAGGAAATCTTCTATTTGTCGTGACGCCACTCTCAGAATTGCGGTCAGTGGGGACCGCCACTGCAGATTAAGGGATGCCTGGGGCTGATGGTGGGTGCAGTCGGTTGTAATAGCCTCCTGAGAGTGAGGCAAGCCCCAGGGCCCTGTGTAAGTGCGTAGAACCACAAGGCGCAGAATAACTCCACACAAGCAGAATGTCTTTCAGGGGTTTTACTCACAGAAGGTGGCAGAGTGAGTAACCCGGCCGTAGCTGGGATGAACCAGGCTGGAACCAGGTATCCTTCAGGCTGGCTGATGAGGGTGACTACCGACTCGCCTTCCTTAGCCCTTGGTGGTTTGGGGTAACCCCGACTTTTAGTCCCTATGGGGGTCACCCAGGGAAGTTGCTGAAGCCTCTCTCCCCTTCGGTTTGTCCGTTTGCTTGTCGCCTGGACCAGATCACTCCAGCTGCTTGCCTCCTGTGAACTATGGGCCCTAACTGTGGCTACGTGGCTGCGGACTTTGTGGTGTTGTGGCGTGGGCTTTGAGGGCCCCACACCGGCAGGTTTAGCAAGGAAAGGTGGATCTATCCCCGCACCGGGATCTGCCGCCCGTTTGGGCCTGGTACTCCCTAGCAGTCTCCTTACTTCCCACTCCGTGCTCTCTCTTTAGCTGAAGATGGATTTCGGGTAGCACTCCTAGGTGACCGTTCTCCCCCGTCGGTAGCCACTGCGCGGGCGCTGTTAGACTGCAACAGCCCCCGGGGGTCTGCTCTACTCCGAGCTCCCTGGACTCTGCACTAAGCCGGCTCACTGCCCCTCCTCTCCTGTTCTTGCCTACGCCACCTAGCAACCAGGCTCTCTTACCACACCCCTTGAGTGGAGATGGAGGCTTTTGGCCCCCTCCACTATTCCAGTGGAGGTGAAGGCTTTGCCCCCTCCTGGGATCCCCAGGGGTCCTCTCAAAGGTACATGTGTGAGACCTGATCACTATGCGCCTGTGTAGTCACACCTCGGTCAGCCTTCTGGATTACCTGTATTGTACTGTCCCCAGCATGGGTGCAGTACTCAGTGGTGCCTGACCAGGTCAGGGGCGCCACATTCCCCCTTAGTTATCACCAGCACGTCCTCGGGCTGCAAGACAACATTTTAAAATGCATAAAACAGTAAAACATGGTAAAACATTTTAAAACCACCAGGTACCATACATCACCACCCTCCACCCACAAGTCCGTTAACCCACCCAAAACCCTCTCAGGTTGGCCGCGCCTTCAGCCACTTCTGGCAGGATGTAGAGGCGGCTTTCATGGGCTGGTGGTTTCAGGGTATACCTGGCCTGGTGGAGCCGCGCCTTCAGCCTCTTCTGGCAGGATGTAGAGGCGGCCTCCACAGTTGGTGCTGACCAGGTACCCTCTTTGTGGTGGAGAGCCAGGCCCGATAAACAGGCATGCTCTCTGGTTGCAGGTGAGCCAAGGCCCCATAAACGGACGTGCTCCCTGGTTGCAGACGAGCCGGGCCCCTAAACAGGCTGGCTCTGGTGGTGGTACCCTCTGGTGTAACTATTTACACTGCGAGAGTTTGTGGCTATAGCCAGTTCATAGCCTTAAGGTTTATGGGTTTCTCACATTAGTTTATGTGGGCACATACTTAAACTTGGAAACGTTGCAAAAACTTCAAACTTGTCAAACTGGTAACTTCTGTACTTCTTTCTTTACTTTATATGGATTCCTCCTCACCAGGGCTTGGGCCTGTAGGGCTGCGGCACCTGTTGCTTTCTTCATTTCTCTCATCATCGGAGGTAGTCTCATCAGTGGGTTCTTTATCTGTTCTTTCTCTATCTCTGTCTTTCCTTTCTTCTTCTGTGTCTGTTGCTTTTTCTTTAGGACATGGTGTCACATCGAGTGCATACCAGCCTCTTTCTCCTTGATGCATTGTAAATTGCACTGAATCTCCCATCCTTAGGTTCCTTCCAGGATGTCCTCTGGGCAAATGAGCTCTAACGTCTCTTCTGTTGACAAAGATGCCTTCTTTCATACCAGGTGCTACTATGAAGCCGTATCCTGATTTTAGGCTGAAATCTTCTACTACTCCTCGACAAAGGGGTCCTCTGACCTGGGCGTTGGACCTTCTCAGGAACCGTTTCTCCTTCAAGTCTCTGGCCGTTATTTCATCTTTCTTCTCTGGAGACTGTGGTGCAGGGGAAAACTGTGTTCTGCTACGACGCCGTGTCTTGCGGGCTGGATTCTGCAGAGTACAGCTTACAAACTCCCAGGTGAGGCTTTTGGGCAGATCTTCCTCAGCAGACGGTATCGGGTCTTCTTCATCCCAGCGGGAATATGGCAGCATCTCTGGCTCTGGGCATGGATCCACTGCTGTTGGTTCTGGGGTCAGCTCCTCAACCTCCTGGCCTCCTCTCCCCCTTAGTTCTTCTGAGCACTCCTTTGGTGGCAGCGCTGGGGATGAGTGTTCATCAGCTGGCCCGGGCGGTGGACTTTTTGGCGTGGATATCTCCAGAGTCTTCTGAGGGGTATGTGGAGGGAGCAGATACCGGTCCACCACCTCCTTTGGGAACTGGGCCTCTAGGTCAGCCTTCAGCTTCTGGTATTCGGGGTCCTCCCCCAGCGTAGACTGCCTAGCAGGGACCTCCTTGGACTGGGGAGCGGTGTCTGCTCTGGCCTTGCAGGCCGGGGTAAATGGTGATACAATCTTATCTTGGCGAGCCGCGCCTGGCATGGCGGCGGCCTGGTCTTGGCGGGCCGCGCCTGGCATGGCGGCGGCCTGGATCAGCGTCGCTGTTGCAGCTGGCGTCTTAGCGGGCATCGCTACTATGGCCGGTTCTTGGCGGGCCGGGCAGGGCATCGCTGCGGCGGCCTGGATCGGCGTCGCTGTCGCGGCCTGGATTGGCGTCGCAGCTGCGATGGGATCTGTGCAGGCTGGGCTGGGCGTCGCTGCAGCGATCTGGGCTTGGCGGGCCGCACCGGACGTGGCTGCGGCCTGGTTCAGCACCTCACTTGCGGCGCGGACGAGCGTTGCTGCTGCGGTGGGGTCTCGGCGGGCCGGGCCTAGCATGGCGGCGGCCGGGGTCAGCGTCACACCTGCGGCGCGGATAAGGGTCGCGGTGGCAGCCGGTTCTTTGCGGGCCGGGCAGGGCATCGCTGCGGCGGCCTGGACTTGGCGGGCCGGGCTGGGCGCGGCTGCGGCCTGGTTCAGCGTCGCCGCGGCGGGCGCCTCTTCAGGGACTGCGGGCGTGGCAGCAGGGGTCGGGGCACTCGTGCTGGCAGGGGCAACACTGGACTCACCCATCGGTAGCATCATCGGGGTCTGAGTCGTCGCCGCTCGGTCTGGCACTCGTCGCGTGGCCCTCTCCTCGTAGGCCTGAACCGCCGCGGTCATCCCCAGGAACTCCATACGTCCGTCTCTGATCTGCCTTCCGATCCTGGCTTCCAGTTGATCGCAGAACTCGGCAAGCTCCCGACACCACCAGGCAGCGGAGCCTGGCTCTGGGTCTCTGTGTTCAGACTCCATTTCCTTCCACAGCAGGCTTCTGGCTTCCTTTCTGTCCCGACGTCTCTGAACGCCTCCGCTCCCTTTACTTGCGAGGTCAGAACTCTGCAGGGGATCTCTGGGTAGCCACACCTCTTCGTGGGCGGTAACTTCTTCCAGCGCGGGCTGCTGTTGTTTTTCAGCGCGCTTTTCATGGTGGCAATATGGCGGCGCTTCCAATTTTCCAAGCGGACCGCCCAGGCACATGGTCACCTGTCTGAACAGGTCTAGTCCTTATCCTGTTCGTGACGCCAGATGTGGAGCCCCGCAAACGCTGTGTCGGTGCATTACCTTCAGGGACTCCACGCAGCTGGATCCTGTCACCGGTAGGAAATCTTCTATTTGTCGTGACGCCACTCTCAGAATTGCGGTCAGTGGGGACCGCCACTGCAGATTAAGGGATGCCTGGGGCTGATGGTGGGTGCAGTCGGTTGTAATAGCCTCCTGAGAGTGAGGCAAGCCCCAGGGCCCTGTGTAAGTGCGTAGAACCACAAGGCGCAGAATAACTCCACACAAGCAGAATGTCTTTCAGGGGTTTTACTCACAGAAGGTGGCAGAGTGAGTAACCCGGGCGTAGCTGGGATGAACCAGGCTGGAACCAGGTATCCTTCAGGCTGGCTGATGAGGGTGACTACCGACTCGCCTTCCTTAGCCCTTGGTGGTTTGGGGTAACCCCGACTTTTAGTCCCTATGGGGGTCACCCAGGGAAGTTGCTGAAGCCTCTCTCCCCTTCGGTTTGTCCGTTTGCTTGTCGCCTGGACCAGATCACTCCAGCTGCTTGCCTCCTGTGAACTATGGGCCCTAACTGTGGCTACGTGGCTGCGGACTTTGTGGTGTTGTGGCGTGGGCTTTGAGGGCCCCACACCGGCAGGTTTAGCAAGGAAAGGTGGATCTATCCCCGCACCGGGATCTGCCGCCCGTTTGGGCCTGGTACTCCCTAGCAGTCTCCTTACTTCCCACTCCGTGCTCTCTCTTTAGCTGAAGATGGATTTCGGGTAGCACTCCTAGGTGACCGTTCTCCCCCGTCGGTAGCCACTGCGCGGGCGCTGTTAGACTGCAACAGCCCCCGGGGGTCTGCTCTACTCCGAGCTCCCTGGACTCTGCACTAAGCCGGCTCACTGCTCCTCCTCTCCTGTTCTTGCCTACGTCACCTAGCAACCAGGCTCTCCACCACACCCCTTGAGTGGAGGTGGAGGCTTTACCCCCTCCACTATTCCAGTGGAGGTGAAGGCTTTGCCCCCTCCTGGGATCCCCAGGGGTCCTCTCAAAGGTACATGTGTGAGACCTGATCACTATGCGCCTGTGTAGTCACACCTCGGTCAGCCTTCTGGATTACCTGTATTGTACTGTCCCCAGCATGGGTGCAGTACTCAGTGGTACCTGACCAGGTCAGGGGCGCCACATTACAACCGATGGCTGTCCAAATCTGACAGGGAAAAATGTTGGACTTTTGAAGCAGATGCAAGATAAAGTGAATGAAATAAACCCAGAACAGAAATTGATATTTTTGCATTGCATTATTCATCAGGAAGCGCTGTGCAAGTCGGTGCTAAAAATCAGCCATGTTGTTGATGTTGTAACTAAGACAGTTAATTTCATCAGGGCAAGAGCACTGAATCACAGACAATTTGTTGCACTGTTGGAGGAGCATGAAAGTGAACATAGTGACAGGCTACCATACAGCTGTGAGATGGCTCAGCCTTGGAAAGGTGCTTAAAAGAGTATGGGACCTGAGAGCTCAGATTGAGGAGTTTTGCAAGACGAAAGGCAAGGACATCCCAGAGTTCTCAGATACACACTGGATGGCAGATCTGGCCTTTGCTGTTGATGTGACTACGTTAATGAATGAACTTAATACCAAGCTGCAAGGCAAAGGCCTCTTTGCACATGAAATGTTCAGCTTGGTGACAGCTTTCATGAGAAAGTTGAAGTTTCTTTCTAGCCAATTGAAGGGCAAAATTCTCACCCACATGCCAACACTGAAAGAAGTCACACCATCAGCTGATCACCTCGACAAGTATTCATCCATGTTTGCGGCACTACATGATGAATTTTCCAGAAGATTTGATGACTTTAAAGCAGTTGAGAGTGAAATGCACATGATTTCTTCTCCCTTTACTTGCTGTGTGGATAATGCACCCAGTGACGTCCAGCTTGAACTCATTGATCTGCAGTCTGACAATCTACTGGCAGAGGGTTTTAAATCAGGATCACTGCTGGAGTTCTATTCTTCTCTCAGAGAGGAAAACTTTCCCAACATAAGGAGGCATGCTCAGAGGATGTTAGTTCTCTTTGGATCTACCTATGTATGTGAACAAACATTCTCAGTGATGAAGTTCAACAAATCCAGATACAGATCCTCTCTCAGTGATGATCACTTGAGTGCTGTTCTTCGCATATCCACCTCAGATATTCAACCTAACTTCAGTGCACTTGTTCAGGCCCAAAACAGGCTAGATTTCTCTCATTGAACAAATATTTTCATGTTATTGTAATGTTTCATTTACTGTTCATTAAAGTTCATCATCTCATCATTAAATAATGATGCAATTAGGTCCTCCATGTTTTTATTGAATCTTTGTATTGTTTAACTTACTGTTTGTTTATGAAAGGATAGTACATATACTATATACAGTATTGGGTAGAACTGAGTTAATTATATTAGTCCGGCCCTCTGAAACCATCCCAATTTCTCATGCGGCCCCATGGAAAAATTAATTGCCCACCCCTGGTATAGACCATCATGGTGTTTGATGTTAGTATAGAGGGATTCTACATCCCCAGTCACCATGATGGTATCTTGTCCCAAATGTAACCCATCCACCTTACGGAGAAGATCTCCGGTATCTTTTAGGAAGGATGGTAGACATTCCACCAGGGGCTGGAGATGATAATCCAACCATCTATTAATGTTTTGTAAAAAATTACCACAACCTGAAATTATGGGGCGACCTGGTGGTGTTGTCATATTTTTGTGTAGTTTTGGTAACAAATAGAACGTAGAAATACAAGGTTCCTTCACTATTAGCGCGGTTGCCAGATCTCTGGTGATAATGTTGTTCTCTACACCCGCCTCGATGATCTCAAACAGTTTTTTATTAAAGCTCAAGGAGGGATTATACGTTAATTTCCTATAACAGATGTTATTTAGGAGCTGAGAGAAGGCCTCCTTCTCATACATCGAGGCGGGCCAGAGAACAACATTACCACCTTTGTCTGCTGGTTTAATAATCACTCCAGGAAGCTGTCTTAGTTCATTAAGGCATTTACGCTCATCTCCAGATAAATTATCACACCTCAGATTTTTTAGATATCTTATGAAATTCATTGGAGACTACTTGAACAAAAAGATCTACATGAGGTGACGTAGATAGGGGTGGAAACCTACATGATCGGGGTGCTATGCATGCTGGGACCTTACCTCCCTCCCCAGACAAGTGTTCAGTGGAAAGTTCCTCCAAAATTTTTAAGGCTTTTTGTTCTTTCTCTGATGGAAAAAGAGAATAGATGGTATCATCGAAGAAATGTTTCTTAAAAATTAGAGACCTTGCAAAGATATGGAGGTCCTTTATAGCTGTAAACTCATCAAATTTCATAGTGGGAGAGAATGACAGGCCCCTGGCAAGCAAGGATAAATCAGAAGATGAGAGATTATAAGTACTGAGGTTAATTACCTTAGTCCTATCCATCTCATCCTCATTATGTTGATATTTTCTATAAGTCCGACCATGAAAGCCTCCACCACTATAACGCCGCATGCCAGATCGTGTGGTTCTCGTTTGGCCATCAGAGGAGTCACTCAATGAGGTGATTGATGAAGAGGAGGGCAACTCTTCATTAGGTTGTTGCATATGGGATACTTTTTTCCAAAAATACACCTTCTTATCAGCATAATCTTTTTGATCTCTTTTTAGTTTCGACACTTGAGTTTCATTGATTTTGCGTACCAATGTATCCACTTTTTGCCCCAAAGTAGCCTCATATCCTCTGAGTTTTTCCTCCGAACACAACGATTTAAACAATGTTTGTTGGACGTCAAGATTTGTATCAATTTTTTCAATGGAACCAGTGTTTAAGTCAACAAGTAACTTCATCAACGCCAATGAACATATATTACAAGTCTCCTCCCATCGTAAGATAAATGTTTCATCTTCCACCGGAAAACTAGGGGTAACGCGTAAGCGAAGCCCTCTAGGTATAAGTTGAAGAGATATATATTTATTTAAGAGTACCCGATTCCACCACAGCCTCGTACGTCTTAATAGTCCTTTCTGGATCTCAAAGAACATTTTATCCAAATCCTGATGTTCATTAACATTTGGTGATACAGTGGTGGATCCACCATACACCTGATCAATCTGTTGAAGCCAGGAACTTTCTCTGTCCTTATAGTCCATATTGGTCAGAAGCCAACCTGTGCAAGACACAGTACAAATTAGATATACATATATTGAGACCATATCGAATACCCACATAATTAATTACCATATATTCTTTTATAATCGATCCCATATCCAATGGGATAATTTATAATATGTGGGTTATCTGAACCATCAAGGACAATCGCAATATCAAGTAGAGAAGCAAAAGAGGAGGCGATCAAACAGTCCATTAAATATGCAAAATTTTATTGATCAAGTGAAGGTAAAAAACACCATAAAAAGTCATAAGTATCCGGACACATTCTTGATCATAATTAGTCATACTTAAGGTATATATTAATAAAAAGGAGGGTTGCCACCTACAGCGACCGTATTAACTGTATCAAGTGTTGCCATGTGATATAATATATTATAAGTGGAGTCACAAATCACAGACCATAGGGCATCAATATATATAGTCATCAGGATTTTGGGGATATGTGATGATTCAAACTAATATATAGTGCAATAATATGCTGTTGTATCGCAACTGATATTACACAAACCCAACCTGATGAGCTAAACAGTAATCGAACAATTGGGCACAATAGTGATTATGGGACTCCAAAACCATAACTATCACAAACTGTCAATATGATATAATGACAAATACACCGCCAAGGAAAACAATCACCGTCCAATCAAAATTGGGCTGCAGAACCAAATTGGCCATCATCTAGAGTCAGTGTGGCATGGTAAAAAAATTTATGCCATATAATATGCAGTCACCATTCGATTGGACGAGCAGCCAATTAACCCAGCGGTGTAAGGTTACATAATTAATAAACAAGTGTAAAAGGCTGTCTATCATAAACCGTCAATGATTTTACATTATAGTCACCATTCAATCAAATGGGCTGCATAGATCTACTGTTGGACATCAATACATCCATACAGTACTCTAATGACCCACTAAAAAGCTGTAATTGTTATTAGATATACTATTATATAAAAGGCGCTGGTGTAAAGGGGCGCAAAAATATTATAAACGCAGGCCAATTATCATGAGGATTAGTGCAGCGTGATAATACACATTACATGAGAATATGCAGTCACCATTGGATCGAGCGGGTCAGCAACAACAAATAGTGTTAAACATGATATAGATACAGCATTTCAATGGCGCTGATGTAAAAGAGCGCAAAAATATTATAAAGGCAGGCCAGTTATCATGAGGATTAGTACAGCGTGATAATACACATTACATAGGAATATGCAGTCACCATTGGATCGAGCGGGTCAGCAACAACAAATAGTACTAGACATAATTTAGATACAGTAGTTCAAAGCATAATTATAGGCTATCAAAAGGACACAGAACAAGTTATAGTTGGTCGCTGTAAGGAGGCAGGAAACCAACAATACCTGAAAATTTTTATAAGATAATTACCAGATCAGAGTGTGTCCGGGTACACAGGACGCCCTACACGTGTTTCGGCACTGGGGATCAGGGGAGGTGATATAAGCAAACGTCTTGCCCAACTTGAGACTAGATGGATATGGACCTTGTCCACCATGTATCCATCTGGTCTCAACGAAAACATCAGTTTCGTTCCATATCTTTAGATTATAGTCTAATCTAGCTGTTTTTGGTGACACATATTCATTTTAATTGTTTTTATTCTTATAGGATGGTATAATAAATAACACTCCTATAGTGACCTGCCGATGCAGTTGGTATGGGATCATGTCCAGCAGACCGATGTGAATGACGGGATGAACATGACAAGAATTTCTGTGCTATGTATTGTATAGTCTGCTGTATCGTATAGTCTGCTGTACTTCCATTATTTGAGCCATTGTTCCCCTTTCCATTTATCCACCTTGCATCTACGTGTATGTGATTTGCACGCATGCGCACCACTCTCCCTCCATCTCCACTCGGCCTCCGTATCTTTATGGTGCAGGAGTTGACCGATCATGTGACATGGACGGCCCTCCTCCTTCCATGATGCGGCGGCCGATTGTTGATGGTGGTTGTTGTGGTTACGCATGCGTCACCACCTTGGTCACTACACGCTGATTGGTGTGTTTTTGATTAAATACTGATTGCTACCACCTATACACCGCCCCTGGACGAAGGCGTGTGCCGAAACACGTGTAGGGCGTCCTGTGTACCCGGACACACTCTGATCTGGTAATTATCTTATAAAAATTTTCAGGTATTGTTGGTTTCCTGCCTCCTTACAGCGACCAACTATAACTTGTTCTGTGTCCTTTTGATAGCCTATAATTATGCATTGAACTACTGTATCTAAATTATGTCTAGTACTATTTGTTGTTGCTGACCCGCTCGATCCAATGGTGACTGCATATTCCTATGTAATGTGTATTATCACGCTGTACTAATCCTCATGATAACTGGCCTGCCTTTATAATATTTTTGCGCTCTTTTACATCAGCGCCATTGAAATGCTGTATCTATATCATGTTTAACACTATTTGTTGTTGCTGACCCGCTCGATCCAATGGTGACTGCATATTCTCATGTAATGTGTATTATCGCGCTGCACTAATCCTCATGATAATTGGCCTGCGTTTATAATATTTTTGCGCCCCTTTACACCAGCGCCTTTTATATAATAGTATATCTAATAACAATTACAGCTTTTTAGTGGGTCATTAGAGTACTGTATGGATGTATTGATGTCCAACAGTAGATCTATGCAGCCCATTTGATTGAATGGTGACTATAATGTAAAATCATTGACGGTTTATGATAGACAGCCTTTTACACTTGTTTATTAATTATGTAACCTTACACCGCTGGGTTAATTGGCTGCTCGTCCAATCGAATGGTGACTGCATATTATATGGCATAAATTTTTTTACCATGCCACACTGACTCTAGATGATGGCCAATTTGGTTCTGCAGCCCAATTTTGATTGGACGGCGATTGTTTTCCTTGGCGGTGTATTTGTCATTATATCATATTGACAGTTTGTGATAGTTATGGTTTTGGAGTCCCATAATCACTATTGTGCCCAATTGTTCGATTACTGTTTAGCTCATCAGGTTGGGTTTGTGTAATATCAGTTGCGATACAACAGCATATTATTGCACTATATATTAGTTTGAATCATCACATATCCCCAAAATCCTGATGACTATATATATTGATGCCCTATGGTCTGTGATTTGTGACTCCACTTATAATATATTATATCACATGGCAACACTTGATACAGTTAATACGGTCGCTGTAGGTGGCAGCCCTCCTTTTTATTAATATATACCTTAAGTATGACTAATTATGATCAAGAATGTGTCCGGATACTTATGACTATTTATGGTGTTTTTTACCTTCACTTGATCAATAAAATTTTGCATATTTAATGGACTGTTTGATCGCCTCCTCTTTTGCTTCTCTTCAGGCCTTTTATATGTAGAAGCTGCAACACAATTGTCACGTTACATGGCGTCTATTCTCTTATCTTCCCCTGGGGGACGTGTGCATCGCTCTTTGGTTCCTCTTCCTGGTATTTCAGCAATTGTTCTTGTTTTGCAGTTTTCGCCCAGCAGATGGCGACGTTTCTTTCAGACGGTTACGCATCCCCTTATGCCTGAGCACAGGAAGAAGGGTTACTATTGGGCAGAGTCCAGAATCAGGATGACAGATGACCCCAGAATCGCTGACAGACAGATAGCAGAGTTACTGAAGAAGGTTCTCGAGAGTAGCATGGAAGTCTGACGACCTCAGAAGCCACACAAAAGCTGAAAACGGCGACAAGACAGAAAGTACAAATCCAGGGGCAGATTACAGACAAGACTATGGAGTGCATGAGAAGCCATGATGCAGAACATGACACAGATCCAGCTCAGTCCCTCAAAGCACACAAACAGGGCTAGTCTCCATCAGTCAATACCAGGGTCCAGGTGCAAGTCCAAGAGGTCCTTAAATAGGAAGTTCATGAAATGAAACACACTAGGCCCCCTGTAATGCCTGATGGGGAGCAGAACCCAAACCAGGGGCAGGAGCGTAACAATCTGCTTTGATCTAAACCCTCCATCGTAGCTCTGGCTGGATGTTTACGGTCGTTGTCCTGCTGAAAGATGAACCTACCCTCCAGTCTCAAGTTATCTGCAGCCTCTAACAGGTTACCTCCAGGATTGCCCTGTATTTAGCTCCAGCCATCTTCCCATCACCTCTCACCAGCTTCCCTGCCCCTGCTGACGAAAAGCCTCCCCACAGCAGGATGCGGACTCCACCATGTGTGACGGTGGGGATGGTGTTTTCATGATGATGTGCAGTGTCTGATTTCTTCCTCACATAGAGTTTTGCATTTAACACCACAAAGTTCTTCTTTGGTCTCATCTGACCATAGTACTTTCGTTTGGCTTGCTTTTAAAAAAGTCTTTCATCTTGCCATTTTTGCATAAAGGCCAGATTAGTGGAGTATATGTGCTGTGATCTCTGTGGCTCCTCCAGTGACCGTAGGACCCTTGGCTGCTTCTCTAATTAGTGCTCTCCTTCCTGAAATATCAGTTTCGGTGGATGGCCATGTCTTAGTAGGTCTGCAGTTGTGCCATACTCCTTCCATTTCTGGCTGATGTATTGAAGAGCGCTCTGTAACATACTCAGAGCTTGGGCTACTTTCTTATAACCTAACCCTGCTTTACTCTACTCCACAGCTTTATCCCTGACCTCTCCAGTGTGAATAAATGAAAGTAAATTACACATAGGTGGACTCAATTTACTAAGATAAGGGGCAGAAAATATTCTCATTGTCACACAGAATTTTGCTCAAAACTCACTGAGTGTCATGGCGGCATCAGCTGCTGTTCACACTACAGATTCTGACACTCCACACTATTTTTTCTCTGGTGTTTCTGAGTTGCACAGGCAGGCTCAGGCGTTGGCCAGCTGTGTGCTCATTAATGGTCGAGCTAGCCTGCTGGTTACCTCTAGGATAACATGTTGTTGGAAACCTATCAAATTTACTCCCCGCCTTTTTAAGATGGTGGAGTCTGTCTACCTACGCCGACTATAGTTTCTTCCTGTGTTGGTCTGTGTACTGTTGTGTCACGGTTCTGCTGGTGATTATATTGTGTGGTGCTCAGAGCTGTTGTGGAGTTCTGCTGTTGTCTTGTTGTTTCCTCCCTGCTCTTATTTTCCTCTTTACCTCTTATTGTTTTATACGTCTGTGTGAGCATGCTGGGAGATAGAGTTTTTGATTCCCCTGTTTGTCTATCTCTGTTGGTTTGATCACAGTTGTTTTCCGGCCCTCCACGGGGGTAGGGGGCATAAGTGTAGGGCTGGTCAGGAGCATGGTCAGGAAGGCGGCTAAGACATCCTCACCATTAGAGGTAACTCTGAGATAAGAGATAGCTAGGGTCTCTCTAGACTGGGTGCCAATCTAGGAGTCCCTATCCCCAGCTTTCCCCTTTAGCCACCGTGACACTCCTAAAGCAAATAGAATGGGCAGTGAATCAGGGAGAAATCATTATTATGGGGGTTTTCACCTATCCGGATATAAATTGGGAGCAGAAACCTTCAGGCCCAGCAAAATAAACAATACCTTCCACATCCGGAATAGGACCCATGCACAACATATAACCAATGGGAATAAACAAGCTAGAAATAGGAGGAAAACACTAAATAGGAGCAGTTTAAACTCTAAATACAGTCAGTTTACACTCTTCTGTGGGTAAAATCCTTCAGGGTTTCCTAAGTGATGTCATCTTGGAGTATCTCAAGAAGAATAACGTCTTGTTCCAGTATCGACATGGGTTTATGAGGGATCGGTCCTGTCAAACTAATCTGATCAGCTTCTATGAGGAGGTACGTTCCAGACTGGAGCAGAGAAATGCAGTGGATGTCGTCTATACGGATTTTTCAATGCTGTTTGATACAGAACCATACAAAAGGTTGGTGTACAAAATAAGAATAATTGGAATTGGAGGAAAATATGTGTAACTGGATTAAGACCTGGATCTGTGATAGAAAACAAGTGGTTATTATTAATGGGACACACTCAGACTGGGTCACAGTTAACAGTGGGGTACTACAGGGTCAGTATTGGGCCCTCTTCTATTTACCATACCATATTTTTCGGATTATAAAACACATTTTTCCTCCCAAAAATTTGAGAGGAAAATGAGGGGTGCGTCTTATAATGCAAATGTAGCTTACCAGGAGGTGGAGAATGGGTGCTGTGGTGGCTGCGGAGGACGGGGTTCTGTGTTGGCTGCAGTGGGGGTTGTGCTGACTGCGGAGGGCAATGTGCTGGATGCCGGGGGGGGCTGTGCTGGATGCAGTGGGGGAGGTGTTGGCTGTAGTGGGGGTTGTACTGACTGCGGTGGGCGATGTGCTGGATGCCGGGGGAGGCTGTGCTGGATGCAGTGGGGGCGGTGTTGGCTGTAGTGGGGGTTGTACTGACTGCGGTGGGCGATGTGCTGGATGCCAGGGGAGGCTGTGCTGGATGCAGTGGGGGCGGTGTTGGCTGTAGTGGGGGTTGTACTGACTGCGGAGGGCAATGTGCTGGATGCCGGGGGGGCTGTGCTGGATGCAGTGGGGGCGGTGTTGGCTGTAGTGGGGGTTGTACTGACTGCGGTGGGCGATGTGCTGGATGCCAGGGGAGGCTGTGCTGGATGCAGTGGGGGCGGTGTTGGCTGTAGTGGGGGTTGTACTGACTGCAGAGGGCAATGTGCTGGATGCCGGGGGGGCTGTGCTGGATGCAGTGGGGGCGGTGTTGGCTGTAGTGGGGGTTGTACTGACTGCGGTGGGCGATGTGCTGGATGCCGGGGGAGGCTGTACTGGATGCAGTGAGGGCGGTGTTGGCTGCAGTGGGGTTTGTGCTGACTGCGGTGGGCGATGTGCTGGATGCCGGGGGAGGCTGTACTGGATGCAGTGAGGGCGGTGTTGGCTGCAGTGGGGTTTGTGCTGACTGCGGTGGGCGATGTGCTGGATGCCGGGGGAGGCTGTGCTGGATGCAGTGAGGGCGGTGTTGGCTGCAGTGGGGGTTGTGCTGGATGCCGGGGGAGGCTGTGCTGGATGCAGTGGGGGCGGTGTTGGCTGCAGTGGGGGTTGTGCTGACTGCGGTGGAGGCTGTGTGGAGCAGAGTAGTGTGGTGGGTAAGATGATCTGTTGGCGGTGCAGGCTTCAAATAATGGCGCTTCAAGTCGGCGTATGCGCAGATGCAGCTTTCAGCTCAAAATCTCATCTGCGCACGCGCCGCCGCCGGCCCATTCATCAACAAGAAGTGGAATTAAGGAACATGGTGCCCGGAGGTGGCACTTGCGCAGATGAGCTCTCGGCTTGTCTTTGAGCTAAGAGCTCAATCTGCGCACGCGCTGACTCCAGGCACCATTTTTTTGAAGCCCACACCACCGACAGAGCATCTGGGACACCCACCGAAACCGCCCTGTTCTGCACTGCCAACACAGCCTCTGCTACCAGCACAGTCCCCACCACAGCGCCTGCAGCATCGTCCCACCCCAGCGCCCCCCTTGCCTTCTGTGAACCCACTCCACCACCGCTGCTACCCCACACTTCGGTAAGACACCACCGGAGTATAAGACGAACCCCTTTTTTTTTTTACCTTTTTTATCTCTAAATTTGGGATGAGACTTATAAAACGAAAAATATTGACCTTGTAGGGGGCATAGAGAGTAAAATTGTAGAATTTCAATATTTGAAGATGATACTAAACTGCAAAGTAATCAATGCAGAGGAGGATCATTTCATATTACAGAGGGATTTTTGAAAGCTGGAGGCTTGGGCTGAAAAATGGCAAAAAGATGGAAAAATGGAAAGGTTTAATGTGGATAAGTGTAAAGCCATGCACTGGGGCAGAGGAAATAAAATGTGATACTTAATTGTAAAACACTGGGTAAATCTGTCACTAAAAAAGACTTTGGGGTATGTACGGGTGGACGGCAAATTCAATTATACTATGCAGAAATAAAAAAAAAGTAATACGGATCACAAAAAGTTTATATATTTGGTTCCGTTTTTACTTTTCTTTCGTTTTTCCACTAAATATTTCATGATTTCCAATTCTGTATATGTGCAATACAAGGTAATATTGTGGTACTGTGTTAGCCAGAAAAATCAATTGAAATACTATGTCCCAAGAATCACTCCTAAAATACTTTTGTCATTTTTGGGACATAGTATTTCAATCAAATCTTTATATAAAACCTCTAGTAAGTGCTATTCTGGCTTCTACCACTAGAGGGAGACAGTACACCACCTATGAGATTAATAGTGACATTATACACACTTGATGCAATTGTAGCAAATGTTATAATTCCCTGACAGTAATCAGAGATCTTGACTTTCTATGTATATCAGAATTTTTTCCTGTAATCTGGCAAAAAATATATTATTATATATAATAATAATAATATATATATTATATTAATACTAATAATAAATATATATTTATTATTAATAATATTATTAATAATTATTATTACAAGTAAAATATATCTTTGTACGGTGTTAGCCAGTAGAGATAAAAAAATTGTTTAAAAGAAAAGTTCTTTTAAACAATGTAATTATTAATAATTATTATTAATAATTATTAATAATAATTATTATAATAATTATAATAATAATTATAATAAATTATATATATATATTATATTATATTATATATATATATTATATATATTATAATTAGATTATAATTATTATTATTATTATAATAATAATAATTATAATCATTATAATATTATAATTATTAATGATTAAATATATTATTAATAATATTAATAATAATAATAAATATATTAATAATATATTTTTTGTCAGATTACAGGAAAAAATTCTGATATACATAGAAAGTCAAGATCTCTGATTGCTGTCAGGGAATTATAACATTTGCTTATTATTAGTAATATTACTGAATAATAAGTAGTATATTAATTATAATTATATTAATATAATATATAATATAATATAATTATATTATTAATAATTATATTATTAATAATAATAATAATAATAATGTTACTGAATACTAATTAATATATTCTTAAAGGGTTGCTTCCCCTCTTTGTAGGTTGGTATTGGTGGAGAGCACCACTAAGTATGAGCAATTCTGCAGTTTATTGTTTATTAAAATATTCATTTGTTTTTGAGATATTATTATTATCACTTTTCTTTTGCTTACAGCTCGTTGCCCTGGAGACCGGCAATCGCTGCTAGGCAGCGGAACACGCACAGTGCTTACAAGCTCTTTTCTATTGAGCTGGTAAGCACTGTTTTGAAGCTGGAGCGCACTGTGACCTTCTAATCTCGGCCAGTTTCAGTGATATGGTTACAAGGACAGCAGAGGTGGTCGGTCTCCTTGGCAATTAGTGGTAAACAAAAGAAAAGTGTTAATATCTCAAAAATGGCTGCAAATTTCCACCAGCAGTAAATGACAAAAGTGCTTGTGTTTGGAAGAAGTATACCATGACACCCATCTATAAAAATGGGAAAACTCCTAGGGTGCCGGGTGTTGGTGGAGTGCCAGGTGTTGGCGAGATGACAGGTGTTGGCAGGGTGCCAGGAATTGGTGGGGTGACAAGTGTTGGTGGGGTGCTGGGTGTTTGAGGAGTGGTGGGTGTTGGTGGGGTGTCGGGTGTTGGAGGTGTGTCGGGTGTCGGGTGTTGGTGGGTGCGGGTGTTGGAGGAGTGTCGGGTGTTGGTGGGTGCGGGTGTTGGTGGGGTGCTGGGTATTGGTGGGTGCGGGTGTTGGTGGGGTGCTGGGTGTTGGAGGAGTGTCAGGTGTTGGTGGGTGCGGGTGTTGGAGGAGTGTCGGGTGTTGGTGGGGTGCTGGGTGTTGGAGGAGTGTCAGGTGTTGGTGGGGTGCTGGGTGTTGGAGGAGTGTCGGGTGTTGGTGGGGTGCTGGGTGTTGGAGGAGTGTCGGGTGTTGGTGGGGTGCGGGTGTTGGAAGAGTTTCGGGTGTTGGTGGGGTGCTGGGTGTTGGAGGAGTGTCGGGTGTTGGAGGAGTGTCAGGTGTTGGTGGGGTGCGGGTGTTGGTGGAGTGTTGGTGGGGTGTTGGGTGTTGCAGGGGTGCCAGGTGTTGGTGGGTGCGGGTGTTGGTGGGGTGCTGGGTGTTGGAGGAGTGTCGGGTGTTGGTGGGGTGCTGGGTGTTGGAGGAGTGTCGGGTGTTGGTGGGGTGCTGGAGGAGTGTCGGGTGTTGGTGGGGTGCTGGAGGAGTGTCGGGTGTTGGTGGGGTGCGGGTGTTGGAGGAGTGTCGGGTGTTGGTGGGGTGCTGGGTGTTGGAGGAGTGTCGGGTGTTGGTGGGGTGCGGGTGTTGGAGGAGTGTCGGGTGTTGGTGGGGTGCGGGTGTTGGAGAAGTGTCGGGTGTTGGTGGGATGCTAGAGGAGTGTCAGGTGTTGGTGGGGTGCGGGTGTTGGTGGAGTGTCGGGTGTTGGTGGGGTGCTGGGTGTTGCAGGGGTGCCGAGTGTTAGTGTGTGCAGGTGTTGGTGGGGTGCTGGGTGTTGGAGGAGTGTCATGTGTTGGTGGGGTGCGGGTGTTGGTGGGGTGTCAGGTGTTGGTGGGGTGCGGGTGTTGGAGGGGTGTCATGTGTTGGTGGGGTGTGGGTGTTGGTGGGTGCGGGTGTTGGTGGGGTGCGGGTGTCGGAGGAGTGTCAGGTGTTGGTGGGGTGCTGGGTGTTGCAGGGGTGCCGGGTGTTGGTGGGTGCGGGTGTTGGTGGGGTGCGGGTGTTGGAGGAGTGTCGGGTGTTGGTGGGGTGCGGGTGTTGGTGGAGTGTCGGGTGTTGGTGGGGTGCGGGTGTTGGTGGAGTGTTGGTGGGGTGTTGGGTGTTGCAGGGGTGCCGGGTGCTGGTGGGGTGCTGGGTGTTGGAGGAGTGTCGGGTGTTGGTGGGGTGCTGGGTGTTGGAGGAGTGTCGGGTGTTGGTGGGGTGTTGGAGGAGTGTCAGGTGTTGGTGGGGTGCGGGTGTTGGTGGAGTGTTGGTGGGGTGTTGCAGGGGTGCCGGGTGTTGGTGGATGCGGGTGTTGGTGGGGTGCTGGGTGTTGGAGGAATGTCGGGTGTTGGTGGGGTGCTGGGTGTTGCAGGAGTGTCGGGTGTTGGTGGGGTGCTGGAGGAGTGTCGGGTGTTGGTGGGGTACTGGAGGAGTGTCGGGTGTTGGTGGGGTGCGGGTGTTGGAGGAGTGTCGGGTGTTGGTGGGGTGCGGGTGTTGGAGGAGTGTCGGGTGTTGGTGGGATGCTAGAGGAGTGTCAGGTGTTGGTGGGGTGCGGGTGTTGGTGGAGTGTCGGGTGTTGGTGGGGTGCTGGGTGTTGCAGGGGTGCCGAGTGTTAGTGTGTGCAGGTGTTGGTGGGGTGCTGGGTGTTGGAGGAGTGTCGGGTGTTGGTGGGGTGCTGGGTGTTGGTGGGGTGCTGGGTGTTGGAGGAGTGTCATGTGTTGGTGGGGTGCGGGTGTTGGTGGGGTGTCAGGTGTTGGTGGGGTGCGGGTGTTGGAGGGGTGTCATGTGTTGGTGGAGTGTGGGTGTTGGTGGGTGCGGGTGTTGGTGGGGTGCGGGTGTTGGAGGAGTGTCAGGTGTTGGTGGGGTGCTGGGTGTTGCAGGGGTGCCGGGTGTTGGTGGGTGCGGGTGTTGGTGGGGTGCGGGTGTTGGAGGAGTGTCGGGTGTTGGTGGGGTGCGGGTGTTGCAGGGGTGTCATGTGTTGGTGGGGTGTGGGTGTTGGTGGGGTGCAGGTGTTGGTAAGGTGCTGGGTGTTGGAGGAGTGTCGGGTGTTGGTGGGGTGCTGGGTGTTCGAGGAGTGTCGGGTGTTGGTGGGGTGCCGGGTGTTGGTGGGTGCGGGTGTTGGTGAGGTGCTGGGTGTTGGAGGAGTGTCGGGTGTTGGTGGGGTGCTGGGTGTTGGAGGAGTGTCATGTGTTGGTGGGGTGCGGGTGTTGGTGGGGTGTCGGTGGGGTGCGGGTGTTGGAGGGGTGTCATGTGTTGGTGGGGTGTCGGGTGTTGGTGGGGTGCGGGTGTTGGAGGGGTGTCATGTGTTGGTGGGGTGTCGGGTGTTGGAGGTGTGTCGGGTGTTGGAGGGGTGTCATGTGTTGGTGGGGTGTGGGTGTTGGAGGTGTGTCGGGTGTTGGAGGGGTGTCATGTGTTGGTGGGGTGTGGGTGGGGTGCAGGTGTTGGAGGGGTGTCATGTGTTGGTGGGGTGTGGGTGGGGTGTCAGGTGTTGGAGGGGTGTCATGTGTTGGTGGGGTGTGGGTGTTGGTGGGGTGTCGGTGGGGTGCGGGTGTTGGAGGGGTGTCATGTGTTGGTGGGGTGCAGGTGTTGGAGGGGTGTCATGTGTTGGTGGGGTGTTGGAGGGGTGTCATGTGTTGGTGGGGTGTGGGTGGGGTGCAGGTGTTGGAGGGGTGTCATGTGTTGGTGGGGTGTGGGTGGGGTGTCAGGTGTTGGAGGGGTGTCATGTGTTGGTGGGGTGTGGGTGGGGTGTCAGGTGTTGGAGGGGTGTCATGTGTTGGTGGGGTGTGGGTGGGGTGTCAGGTGTTGGAGGGGTGTCATGTGTTGGTGGGGTGTGGGTGGGGTGTCAGGTGTTGGAGGGGTGTCATGTGTTGGTGGGGTGTGGGTGGGGTGTCAGGTGTTGGAGGGGTGTCATGTGTTGGTGGGGTGTTGGAGGGGTGTCATGTGTTGGTGGGGTGTGGGTGTTGGAGGTGTGTCAGGTGTTGGAGGGGTGTCATGTGTTGGTGGGGTGTGGGTGGGGTGTCAGGTGTTGGAGGGGTGTCATGTGTTGGTGGGGTGTCAGGTGTTGGAGGGGTGTCATGTGTTGGTGGGGTGTGGGTGGGGTGTCAGGTGTTGGAGGGGTGTCATGTGTTGGTGGGGTGTGGGTGGGGTGTCAGGTGTTGGAGGGGTGTCATGTGTTGGTGGGGTGTGGGTGGGGTGTCAGGTGTTGGAGGGGTGTCAGGTGTTGGTGGGGTGTGGATGGGGTGTCAGGTGTTGGAGGGATGTCGTGTTGGTGGGGTGTGGGTGGGGTGTCAGGTGTTGGAGGGGTGTCAGGTGTGGGTGGGGTGTCAGGTGTTGGAGGGGTGTCAGGTGTTGGTGGGGTGTGGATGGGGTGTCAGGTGTTGGAGGGATGTCGTGTTGGTGGGGTGTCAGGTGTTGGAGGGGTGTCATGTGTTGGTGGGGTGTGGGTGGGGTGTCAGGTGTTGGAGGGGTGTCATGTGTTGGTGGGGTGTGGGTGGGGTGTCAGGTGTTGGAGGGGTGTCATGTGTTGGTGGGGTGTGGGTGTTGGAGGTGTGTCAGGTGTTGGAGGGGTGTCATGTGTTGGAGGGATGTCGTGTTGGTGGGGTGTGGGTGGGGTGTCAGGTGTTGGAGGGGTGTCATGTGTTGGTGGGGTGTGGGTGGGGTGTCAGGTGTTGGAGGGGTGTCATGTGTTGGTGGGGTGTGGGTGGGGTGTCAGGTGTTGGAGGGGTGTCATGTGTTGGTGGGGTGTGGGTGGGGTGCAGGTGTTGGAGGGGTGTCATGTGTTGGTGGGGTGTGGGTGGGGTGCAGGTGTTGGAGGGGTGTCATGTGTTGGTGGGGTGTGGGTGGGGTGTCAGGTGTTGGAGGGGTGTCATGTGTTGGTGGGGTGTGGGTGGGGTGCAGGTGTTGGAGGGGTGTCATGTGTTGGTGGGGTGTGGGTGGGGTGTCAGGTGTTGGAGGGGTGTCATGTGTTGGTGGGGTGTGGGTGGGGTGCAGGTGTTGGAGGGGTGTCATGTGTTGGTGGGGTGTGGGTGGGGTGCAGGTGTTGGAGGGGTGTCATGTGTTGGTGGGGTGTCAGGTGTTGGAGGGGTGTCATGTGTTGGTGGGGTGTGGGTGGGGTGTCAGGTGTTGGAGGGGTGTCATGTGTTGGTGGGGTGTCATGTGTTGGTGGGGTGTCAGGTGTTGGAGGGGTGTCATGTGTTGGTGGGGTGTGGGTGGGGTGCAGGTGTTGGAGGGGTGTCATGTGTTGGTGGGGTGTCAGGTGTTGGAGGGGTGTCATGTGTTGGTGGGGTGTCAGGTGTTGGAGGGGTGTCATGTGTTGGTGGGGTGTCAGGTGTTGGAGGGGTGTCATGTGTTGGTGGGGTGTGGGTGGGGTGTCAGGTGTTGGAGGGGTGTCATGTGTTGGTGGGGTGTCAGGTGTTGGAGGGGTGTCATGTGTTGGTGGGGTGTCAGGTGTTGGAGGGGTGTCATGTGTTGGTGGGGTGTCAGGTGTTGGAGGGGTGTCATGTGTTGGTGGGGTGTGGGTGGGGTGTCAGGTGTTGGAGGGGTGTCATGTGTTGGTGGGGTGTCATGTGTTGGTGGGGTGTCAGGTGTTGGAGGGGTGTCATGTGTTGGTGGGGTGTGGGTGGGGTGCAGGTGTTGGAGGGGTGTCATGTGTTGGTGGGGTGTCAGGTGTTGGAGGGGTGTCAGGTGTTGGTGGGGTGTCAGGTGTTGGTGGGGTGTCAGGTGTTGGAGGGGTGTCATGTGTTGGTGGGGTGTCAGGTGTTGGAGGGGTGTCATGTGTTGGTGGGGTGTCAGGTGTTTGGAGGGGGGTGTCATGTGTTGGTGGGGTGTCAGGTGTTGGAGGGGTGTCATGTGTTGGTGGGGTGTCGGGTGGGGTGTCAGGTGTTGGAGGGGTGTCATGTGTGGTGGGGTGTCATGTGTTGGTGGGGTGTCAGGTGTTGGAGGGGTGTCATGTGTTGGTGGGGTGTGGGTGGGGTGCAGGTGTTGGAGGGGTGTCATGTGTTGGTGGGGTGTCAGGTGTTGGAGGGGTGTCATGTGTTGGTGGGGTGTCAGGTGTTGGAGGGGTGTCATGTGTTGGTGGGGTGTTGGAGGGGTGTCAGGTGTTGGTGGGGTGTGGGTGGGGTGTCAGGTGTTGGAGGGTGGAGGGGTGTCAGGTGTTGGAGGGGTGTCAGGTGTTGGTGGGGTGTGGGTGGGGTGCAGGTGTTGGAGGGGTGTCATGTGTTGGTGGGGTGTCAGGTGTTGGAGGGGTGTCATGTGTTGGTGGGGTGTCATGTGTTGGTGGGGTGTCAGGTGTTGGAGGGGTGTCATGTGTTGGTGGGGTGTCAGGTGTTGGAGGGGTGTCATGTGTTGGTGGGGTGCAGGTGTTGGAGGGGTGTCATGTGTTGGTGGGGGTGTCAGGTGTTGGAGGGGTGTCATGTGTTGGTGGGGTGTCAGGTGTTGGAGGGGTGTCATGTGTTGGTGGGGTGTGGGTGGGGTGTCAGGTGTTGGAGGGGTGTCATGTGTTGGTGGGGTGTCATGTGTTGGTGGGGGTGTCAGGTGTTGGAGGGGTGTCATGTGTTGGTGGGGTGTGGGTGGGGTGCAGGTGGTTGGAGGGGTGTCATGTGTTGGTGGGGTGTCAGGTGTTGGAGGGGTGTCATGTGTTGGTGGGGTGTCAGGTGTTGGAGGGGTGTCATGTGTTGGTGGGGTGTTGGAGGGGTGTCAGGTGTTGGTGGGGGTGTGGGTGGGGTTGTCAGGTGTTGGAGGGGTGTCAGGTGTTGGAGGGGTGTCAGGTGTTGGTGGGGTGTGGGTGGGGTGCAGGTGTTGGAGGGGGGTGTCATGTGTTGGTGGGGTGTCAGGTGTTGGAGGGGTGTCATGTGTTGGTGGGGTGTCATGTGTTGGTGGGGTGTCCAGGTGTTGGAGGGGTGTCATGTGTTGGTGGGGTGTCAGGTGTTGGAGGGGTGTCATGTGTTGGTGGGGTGCAGGTGTTGGAGGGGTGTCATGTGTTGGTGGGGTGTCAGGTGTTGGAGGGGTGTCATGTGTTGGTGGGGTGTCAGGTGTTGGAGGGGTGTCATGTGTTGGTGGGGTGTCAGGTGTTGGAGGGGTGTCATGTGTGGGTGGGTGTCAGGTGTTGGAGGGGTGTCATGTGTTGGGTGGGGTGTGGGTGGGGTGCAGGTGTTGGAGGGGTGTCATGTGTTGGTGGGGTGTCAGGTGTTGGAGGGGTGTCAGGTGTTGGTGGGGTGCAGGTGTTGGAGGGGTGTCATGTGTTGGTGGGGTGTGGGTGGGGTGTCAGGTGTTGGAGGGGTGTCATGTGTTGGTGGGGTGTGGGTGGGGTGTCAGGTGTTGGAGGGGTGTCATGTGTTGGTGGGGTGTCAGGTGTTGGAGGGGTGTCATGTGTTGGTGGGGTGTGGGTGGGGTGTCAGGTGTTGGAGGGGTGTCATGTGTTGGTGGGGTGTGGGTGGGGTGCATGTGTTGGTGGGGTGTCATGTGTTGGTGGGGTGTGGGTGGGGTGCAGGTGTTGGAGGGGTGTCATGTGTTGGTGGGGTGTCAGGTGTTGGAGGGGTGTCAGGTGTTGGTGGGGTGCAGGTGTTGGAGGGGTGTCATGTGTTGGTGGGTGTCAGGTGTTGGAGGGGTACTGGGTGTCTGGGGGTGTCTGACCTCCATTGATGTGATAGTGATGACTGGTATAATAGTGCTGCAATCCCCTGTCATTCCTCCTGAGACCTCCGGCACCGTCCGATCCTCTCCTTCCCCTTTTCTGCAGGGTCAGCGGTGTCGGCCGTGTCTGCCGCTGATCACATTGCCATGCACGGGGGCTGCAAACACAAAACGGGGGAGGTTTTACCAGAGCTGTTTGTAAAGTCTATTTTCTTTTAGATCTACAGGGGGCATAAAAATTTGTTTGCAAAAGTATAGACACCCTTCTCGATATTTCCTTGGTGGCAGAGAAGCAATGTTACCGAATAGGAATTTTAGTATCTTTTTAACCCCCTCAGTGCCGGCCCACTCTTCATTTTTCCGTCCTCTTTCTGGAGCCTGAGTATTTACCCGTTAAAAGCCCTAAGTACTTGTAGGACTCGGTGCACATTGTGTGTCGCCCCCTCTGATGCCGGCTCTTCTGCCCAGACCCCTTTATTAACCCCCCTGTCCCCATTCTGATGCCCATTTTACATCACGTGCATGGTTTTTGCATTGCAGCAGACACTGTGGGGACTCCCAGCTGCTGAGGGTGACGCCGCCGGCAGGACAGGTCACTTCCTGGAGAGGGCGGGCTCAGTGTTCCTGGGGGCGGGGCAGAGAGTTTGTGGGCGTGGTTTGTGTGCAGGATATTGATCATCATTGCAACATTGTATCCGCGCGGCGCCCCGCCCCCTGCTGTGTGTAGCTCCGCCCCCGGGCCGGTCCCGTCTGGTCGCGCAGTGCTCGCCCCTCAGTGCTCGCCGGCAGCAGCAGAGCAGCGCAGTGCGCCGGAACCTCAGCTGTGTGCGGCCTGGAGGACGCCGCGGCGGGAGGATGGTGGAGGAAGCCGAGAGACGGAGGAGTCCGCACAGCTGAGCCAGGATGGAGACCCCCGCACTGCTGCTGCTGATCGCTCTGGGGGTCCTGTGCCCCCCGAGTGTCAGCTCTGCTCAGGGTAAGTGCAGCAGTGCCCCCCCCCCCCCCCCCCCCCGTACATGTACAAGAAGCCTCATACTGTGCCTCCAGGTGCCGGCTATACAGTATGCCCCCCCCCGGTGCCAGCTATACAGTATGCCCCCCCCTGCCCCCCCCCCCCCAGGTGCCAGCTATACAGTATGCCCCCCCCCCGGTGCCAGCTATACTGTATGCCCCCTCCTGCCCCCCCCCCCCCCCAGGTGCCAGCTATACTGTATGCCCCCTCCTGCCCCCCCCCCCCCCAGGTGCCAGCTATACTGTATGCCCCCTCCTGCCCCCCCCCCCCCCAGGTGCCAGCTATACAGTATGCCCCCCCCCCCCCCGGTGCCAGCTATACAATATGCCCCCGACCCCCCCCCCCCCAGGTGCCAGGTATACTGTATGCCCCCTCCTGCCCCCCCCCCCCCCCAGGTGCCGGCTATACAGTTTACCCACCCCAGGTGCCAGCTATACAATATGCCCCCGACTCCCCCCCCCCCCCCCCCCCCAGGTGCCAGGTATACTGTATGCCCCCTCTTCCTCCCCCCCAGGTGCCAGCTATACAGTATTCCCCCCCCCCAGATGCCAGCTATACAGTATTACCCGCCCCAGGTGCCAGCTATACAGTAGGACGGACCCCCCCCCCAGGTGCCAGGTATGCAGTATGCCCCCCCCAGGTGCCAGGTATGCAGTATGCCCCCCCCCCCCCGGTGCCAGGTATACAGTATGACCCCCTCCCAGGTGCCAGGTATACAGTCTGCCCCCCCCCCCCAGGTATACAGTCTGCCCCCCCCCCCCAGGTATACAGTCTGCCCCCCCCCCCCCAGGTATACAGTCTGCCCCCCCCCCCCCCCCAGGTATACAGTCTGCCCCCCCCCCCCCCAGGTATACAGTCTGCCCCCCCAGGTGCCAGGTATACAGTCTGCCCCCCCCCCAGGTGCCAGCTTTACAGTATGTCCCCCCCAGGAACCAGATATACAATATGCCCCCTCCTCCCCTCTCCCCAGGTGCCAGCTGTACAGTATGCTCCCCTCTCACCAGGTGCCAGCTGTACAGTATGCTCCCCTCTCACCAGGTGCCAGCTGTACAGTATGCTCCCCTCTCACCAGGTGCCAGCTGTACAGTATGCTCCCCTCTCCCCAGGTGCCGGCTGTACAGTATGCCCCCTTTCCCCCCCCCCAGGTGCCGGCTGTACAGTATGCCCCCTTTCCCCCCCCCAGGTGCCGGCTGTGCAGTATGCCCCCTTTCCCCCCCACCAGGTGCCGGCTGTACAGTATGCCCCCTTTCCCCGCCCACCAGGTGGCGGCTGTACAGTATGCCCCTCCCCCCAGGTGACGGCTGTACAGTATGCCCCCCCCAGGTGCCGGCTGTACAGTATGCCCCCCCCAGGTGCCGGCTGTACAGTATGCCCCTCCCCCCAGGTGACGGCTGTACAGTATGCCCCCCCCCAGGTGCCGGCTGTACAGTATGCCCCTCCCCCCAGGTGACGGCTGTACAGTATGCCCCCCCCCCAGGTGCCGGCTGTACAGTATGCCCCCCCAGGTGCCGGCTGTACAGTATGCCCCCCCAGGTGCCGGCTGTACAGTATGCCCCCCCAGGTGCCGGCTGTACAGTATGCCCCCCCAGGTGCCGGCTGTACAGTATGCCCCCCCAGGTGCCGGCTGTACAGTATGCCCCCTCCCCCTCCCCCCCCCCCAGGTGGCGGCTGTACAGTATGCCCCCTCCCCCCCCCCCCCAGGTGGCGGCTGTACAGTATGCCCCCTCCCCCCCCCCCCCAGGTGGCGGCTGTACAGTATGCCCCCTCCCCCCCCCCCAGGTGGCGGCTGTACAGTATGCCCCCTCCCCCCCCCCCAGGTGGCGGCTGTACAGTATGCCCCCTCCCCCCCCCCCAGGTGGCGGCTGTACAGTATGCCCCCTCCCCCCCCCCCCAGGTGGCGGCTGTACAGTATGCCCCCTCCCCCCCCCCCCAGGTGGCGGCTGTACAGTATGCCCCCTCCCCCCCCCCCCCCAGGTGGCGGCTGTACAGTATGCCCCCTCCCCCCCAGGTGGCGGCTGTACAGTATGCCCCCTCCCCCCCAGGTGGCGGCTGTACAGTATGCCCCCTCCCCCCCAGGTGGCGGCTGTACAGTATGCCCCCTCCCCCCCAGGTGGCGGCTGTACAGTATGCCCCCTCCCCCCCAGGTGGCGGCTGTACAGTATGCCCCCTCCCCCCCAGGTGGCGGCTGTACAGTATGCCCCCTCCCCCCCAGGTGGCGGCTGTACAGTATGCCCCCTCCCCCCCAGGTGGCGGCTGTACAGTATGCCCCCTCCCCCCCAGGTGGCGGCTGTACAGTATGCCCCCTCCCCCCCAGGTGGCGGCTGTACAGTATGCCCCCTCCCCCCCAGGTGGCGGCTGTACAGTATGCCCCCTCCCCCCCAGGTGGCGGCTGTACAGTATGCCCCCTCCCCCCCAGGTGGCGGCTGTACAGTATGCCCCCCCCCCCCCAGGTGGCGGCTGTACAGTATGCCCCCTCCCCCCCAGGTGGCGGCTGTACAGTATGCCCCCTCCCCCCCAGGTGGCGGCTGTACAGTATGCCCCCCCCCCCCCCCCCCCCGGTGCCGGCTGTACAGTATGCCCCCCCCCCCCCCGGTGCCGGCTGTACAGTATGCCCCCTCCTCCCCCCCCCCCCCCCCGGTGCCGGCTGTACAGTATGCCCCCTCCTCCCCCCCCCCCCCCCGGTGCCGGCTGTACAGTATGCCCCCTCCTCCCCCCCCCCCCCCCCCGGTGCCGGCTGTACAGTATGCCCCCTCCTCCCCCCCCCCCCCGGTGCCGGCTGTACAGTATGCCCCCTCCTCCCCCCCCGGTGCCGGCTGTACAGTATGCCCCCTCCTCCCCCCCCCCCCCGGTGCCGGCTGTACAGTATGCCCCCTCCTCCCCCCCCCCCCGGTGCCGGCTGTACAGTATGCCCCCTCCCCCCCCCCCCCCCCCCGGTGCCGGCTGTACAGTATGCCCCCTCCCCCCCCCCCCGGTGCCGGCTGTACAGTATGCCCCCTCCCCCCCCCCCCCCAGGTGCCGGCTGTACAGTATGCCCCCTCCCCCCCCCCAGGTGCCGGCTGTACAGTATGCCCCCTCCCCCCCCCCCCAGGTGCCGGCTGTACAGTATGCCCCCTCCCCCCCCCCCCAGGTGCCGGCTGTACAGTATGCCCCCTCCCCCCCCCCCAGGTGCCGGCTGTACAGTATGCCCCCTCCCCCCCCCCCAGGTGCCGGCTGTACAGTATGCCCCCCCCCCCCCCCCAGGTGCCGGCTGTACAGTATGCCCCCCCCCCCCCCCCAGGTGCCGGCTGTACAGTATGCCCCCTCCCCCCCCAGGTGCCGGCTGTACAGTATGCCCCCCCCCCCCCCCTACTGAATTCCTGATTGCCCTATCCCCCCCCATACTAAGTACCTATTGGTTTCTTACCTCCGCCCTGTAATCCTGTGCCCCAAAACCTGCCAACTCCTTTATTGTAAGTGTTGTAACCTCTCTCGGACCCCGATCTTTATAGGGTGACAGCTCTGATACCAGCTGCTTTGGTGACGTGCGGCGCCATGTGTGTGTTATATGGAGAGACTGTACCTGGCAGGCGGTGGGCATAGACGTGTGGCGCTGGCAGGTGGCACCGGAGCAGCTCTGGCCATAGGGGCGTCCCTGGTGTCTAGTGGTGACAGATCTGGTGCTCACATGTATCCTGCGGGGTCACAGTCTCTGGCCATGCCATGCACACAGCAGAGTTGGCACCATTTTGCCCATGGGCACAGGTTCTGCGTGTTCTCCATTTCCCATAACAGCAGTTCCCAGTGACCTAATATTCGGATGTGTCCGATCAGCCGCGCTCACACCCCCGGGCGCTGTTTATACTCCACTTGATTTGTTTATTACGGAACTTTATGGTAATTATCATCTATCCCTGTGCCCTGCAGTCACCAGCTGTGCCCGTCACTGCTAGTATTTAAAGGGACAGCGCCTATTATCCCAGAGGACTGTCTGATATTGGGTCAAAACCACTGTAGGAATTCAGAACACCCCACGGTCCAATACGGGTAACCTGGCACATGCCAGATCAGAGGAATTTCCAAAATATCAAAAAAGTAGAATTATTAAAGGGTTAGTACAGTGTTATGGCCTTTTTTTGGGGGGGGGGGGTGCACTTCATATATCGAAAAAGTAGAATCCTTAAAGGGGTACTATAGCGTTATGGGGTTTTTGGTATAAATCAGGTCCCAGTGCCCCTTAAAGTCATCTTTATCATGATTTCCTTAAAGGGAAGGTGTCGCGTTTTTTTTGTTTTGTATTAATAGTGATTATGAAATCAAGCATTTTTAATACAAAATTAAACTCACTTTTTATTAAGTTTTTATTTAATTCCAGTTTTACTGAAGCCCTGGGGGCTGCCATCTTGGATTTGCTGTGAATAACGACAGTTACTCACCTCCTTTATGGCAGCACCCAGGGCATAGAGAACAGTGGTCGGGCTCCGACTATATACTGTACATAGAGAAGGCGTCTGCTGTGACATTTACCCTGCGTCACCTGTTTAGTCGCTTGCCCTTTAAATTCCTTGATTGGGTGAAGCACATGTGTAAGGATTAGTCTTACATCCTGATTACATTGTGTATCATGTGGATTTCCTAATGGCTCAGTCACAAGAGCAATGAGGGCATTACGCAAGGATGGCACAAGACGCCTCTGGCCCTAATCGGCCCCCTCCTCCTGTATGTGGAGCTGTGAACAGAACGCCGGTCATGTCTGGGGACTATGGCGTAGATCACATGATCGCTGGTGGTCTCACTAAGTGATCCTGCTGCGATCAGACATTGATCGCCTATCCTGTGGATTTTGTTCACCGGATCGCCCCTTTAAGAGATCACTGAGAATGTGACATGAAGGATCTAAGAGAAGTCTCTGCTTTAATTGACAGTCATGATAGTCGTAAAGCGATTCGTTATCCTTTAACGAAGAAAGTTCTTTCACCCAAATCCACACTTGTGATAAGTCACTAGTTAATGCCGTCATATAGTGCAATTCATTTCTTAAAGGAATTGTCAACAACATGCGTTAGAAATTTAAAGCAGAGGTTCCCCCCCCCCCCCCCTCCTTACTTGACATCCCTATATCCTAAGAGGATGCATGGGAAAGCGTTGTCTTGATTGAATAACCCAATTAAATTATTATTATTATTATTATTATTATTAAAGTGAATTAATCAATAGGAAGGGCCCCTTTAAATTTTTTGGATTCATGTTGTCTAATAACCAATGAGGGTTCAGCTTATAGGCTTGCATGTGTAAAATGTGGCTTCTGATTGGTTGCTGTGAATTTGATACACGAGACCATTAAGATTTAAAGGGGAAATGCAATGAAATTGTTAAAAAATCTCAGTATGTATATAATACATATAACGGTAAATATGTACCCCCTCACTATAACATGTCAGACAATTGTTATTTCTTTACTTTTTTGGGGATGGGGGGTGCACCACTGTTTCTTTAAATAAAATTCCTTTTTGGCCATCCACCTTTCAGGATTCTCCATTGTGTTTCACTTGCAAATGATCCTGGATCTTGTGGGAAAACCTGTTTTTTATTGTTCTTTCTGCTTTTCCTTTTACAGGATTGTTATCCCAGTATCTGGCGATACAGTTCTCCCCACCCGCCATTGTTTTATTAGTGACACCTCAGTGACGCACCCCCCGGGGTCATTGTTGGTCACCTGTGAAAATTACACAGTGAATTGGCCCAAGGTGATGCATCATGACTTCACTGGTATTAAAGGAAATTGCATAACTGGCAATTCCTCAATATACCTGTTTGTATTTTACTTAAAAAAACAAAACAAAACGTTGGCCGTCTCCGCTGTATGTTTTGGTCACTGCTGGTTTTGGCGGTCTGTCAATGGCCAACTTGATACCTGAGGCCGACTGTAACCGGTTTTTCGGCCGATTTTGAGGCCTTAGATGATAGAAGTATGCTGCGACGACGTGTAACGACAGGCAGGCACCACACCTGACTGCTTCCCTCGGGCGGAGAGCGGCGGCCCTGGCACAGTCACGGTTAATCACCCATTCCCAGCTTATCTATGCACACAGAAACCTGCTATCTGCTATAAAGGCTGATCATGGCGTCCACATTTCGCTATGTGCCCAGTATCAAGGGAACAGAGCAAGACGAAGGGAATATTCAACATGAATTTATCATTCTAGTTGATTTAAAGGGATGTTATTCCAGCACTGACTCTCCCGAGGATTGCGTGACATTGTCACATGATACCTGCGGCCAATCGGCGCTGGCTTCGATCTCCCTCATTCGGACAAATCAGACTTCTGTAGGAAGTGAGAACAGCGTTTTTGTTTTTTTTTGTTCTTTTTTTTTTGACCAAAGCAGGGGGTGGTGAAGCCTACACTGATTGGCTGCAGGGATCACATGGTATTATGTTATGCAATCCCCAGGAGGGCTAGTGCCATCGCCGCTGGAATAGCAACAGCACTAGAGGTGAGTATAAGTGTTATTACTTTACAGGGAGGAAACATGGGGATGGAGAAGGGGTCATCTAAGTAGTGGGCAACCCCTTTAATAGTATTGATTGTGCAGTAAAAATTACCAGGTTATATAATAATATAATTATATTTATTCATTTATATAGCGCTGTTAATTCCACAGCGCTTTACATACATTGGCAACACTGTCCCCATTGGGGCTCACAATCTAAATTCCTTATGAGTATGTTTTTGGAGTGTGGGAGGAAACCGGAGACCCCGGAGGAAACCCACGCAAACACGGGGAGAACATACAAACTCCTTGCAGATGGTGTCCTTGGTGGGACTAGAACACAGGACCCCAGAGCTGCAAGGTTGCAGTGCTAACCACTGAGCCACCACAAGGCCGCAGTGCTAACCACTGAGCCATTGTCCTGACTTGCATGACTCTCAAGGTCAGTGCGATTACAGCGATACCAAGCTCAGATACACAAGCACCACCCAAGCTAAATAACACTGAGACAAGGAGTAACAATACATAGAAGAGGGGATTTCTTGGTGTGACAAAGCATCAGTATTCATCAAGCAATCTGCATACTAAAAAATGACAAGCATCAAGTAACAAGTGAACAAAAAACACACAAACAATACAAAAAATCCTCAATCCCTACAATAAAATATAGCTGGAGAAATATAAGCTGCCCCCTTCCAAAATATGTGAATATTCCCATGGGAAATAGATCCCAAAAATATGGCAATTTATATAAATGACCGTTTAAAGAATAAAGGTACACAAAGACAAACGCTAATAAAATAAAATACCAGATTTTTCAGATTATAAGACGCACCCCAAATTCAGAGCAAAAAAGGGTGAAAAAATATGGTGTTCGTTTTACAATCCGGTGGTGTCTCACTGGAGGGTGGGGCAGCAGTGGTGGAGCGGTGGGTGTCCCAGAAACTAGTGGCTGTGCTGGGGCTGTGGCAGCTGTGCTGGGGCTCGGGTGGCGGCAGGCGGTGACAGCTTCAAAGAAATGGCGCCCACAGTCAGCGCGAGCGCAGATTGAGCTCTCGGCTCAATGGCAAGCCAAGATCTTATCTGCGTAAGTGCCACCTCCAGACACCATTTTCCTTAAGGCTGCTTCTGGGAGATTAATGGGCCGGAGGCGGTGAGTGCGCAGATGAAATCTTGAGCCAAGAGCTCCTTCTGCGCACGCGCCAACTCCGGGCGCGATTATTTGAAGTCCTCACTGCCCGCTCAGCTTCCCCAGCCGCCGCAGACCCCGCTCAGCTTCCCCAGCCGCCGCAGACCCTGCTCAGCTTCCCCAGCCGCCGCAGACCCCGCTCAGCTTCCCCAGCCGCCGCAAACCCCGCTCAGCTTCCCCAGCCGCCGCAGACCCCGCTCAGCTTCCCCAGCCGCCGCAGACCCCGCTCAGCTTCCCCAGCCGCCGCAGACCCCGCTCAGCTTCCCCAGCCGCCGCAGACCCCGCTCAGCTTCCCCAGCCGCCGCAGACCCCGCTCAGCTTCCCCAGCCGCCGCAGACCCCGCTCAGCTTCCCCAGCCGCCGCAGACCCCGCTCAGCTTCCCCAGCCGCCGCAGACCCCGCTCAGCTTCCCCAGCCGCCGCAGACCCCGCTCAGCTTCCCCAGCCGCCGCAGACCCCGCTCAGCTTCCCCAGCCGCCGCAGACCCCGCTCAGCTTCCCCAGCCGCCGCAGACCCCGCTCAGCTTCCCCAGCCGCCGCAGACCCCGCTCAGCTTCCCCAGCCGCCGCAGACCCCGCTCAGCTTCCCCAGCCGCCGCAGACCCCGCTCAGCTTCCCCAGCCGCCGCAGACCCCGCTCAGCTTCCCCAGCCGCCGCAGACCCCGCTCAGCTTCCCCAGCCGCCGCAGACCCCGCTCAGCTTCCCCAGCCGCCGCAGACGCCGCTCAGCTTCCCCAGCCGCCGCAGACGCCGCTCAGCTTCCCCAGCCGCCGCAGACGCCGCTCAGCTTCCCCAGCCGCCGCAGACGCCGCTCAGCTTCCCCAGCCGCCGCAGACGCCGCTCAGCTTCCCCAGCCGCCGCAGACGCCGCTCAGCCTCCCCAGCCGCCGCCGCAGACGCCGCTCAGCCTCCCCAGCCGCCGCCGCAGACGCCGCTCAGCCTCCCCAGCCGCCGCCGCTCAGCCTCCCCAGCCGCCGCCGCAGACGCCGCTCAGCCTCCCCAGCCGACGCCGCTCAGCCTCCCCAGCCGCCGCCGCAGACGCCGCTCAGCCTCCCCAGCCGCCGCCGCAGACGCCGCTCAGCCTCCCCAGCCGCCGCCGCAGACGCCGCTCAGCCTCCCCAGCCGCCGCAGACGCCGCTCAGCCTCCCCAGCCGCCGCCGCAGACGCCGCTCAGCCTCCCCAGCCGCCGCCGCAGACCCCGCTCAGCCTCCCCAGCCGCCGCCGCAGACCCCGCTCAGCCTCCCCAGCCGCCGCCGCAGACCCCGCTCAGCCTCCCCAGCAGCCGCCGCAGACCCCGCTCAGCCTCCCCAGCCGCCGCAGACCCCGCACAGCCGCCCCAGCCGCCGCAAACCCCGCACAGCCTCCGCAGACCCCACATAGCATTCCTCTGACCTCCTACGACCCCTCTCCACCACCTCCGGTAAGCTACTTTTTAGATTGTAAGATGCACCCCTCACTTTCCTCCCAAATTTTTGGGTGGAAAAGTGCGTCTTATAATCCGAAAAATACAATAAGTGATATCAGATCAAGAAAAAAGAAGAGTGACCCTTTTGTATTATTATAATATACATGGCAAGGGGGGAGAAGCTGCAGATCCCAAGCGTTAGGCTATCAAGATGTCTCCTTAAGGGGATTATTTTTTTTGGAGGGGTAACACAATTTTCTGAGACCCATTGATGGATCCATTTGAGGACTTTATTATGATCGTTTTTTGTAGTTTTTATTGGTAACATTTTGTGGAACATAGAATGACCAAGTTTTTAATCATTATTTTTATATTTTTTATTTTTTTTTTAAGCATTTTTAGTTTGTTTTTTTTCATTCCAGTCTTCCTAGGAGACTTGAGTCTGTAATAGTTTCATTACGTGTATAATATAGTGTAATTCTCCAAAATTGCATTATACAGTGAAACGGACGATCTCCTCTGAAGCACAGCCATAAGCTGGTCTTCATAAAAGTACAAACATGGCGGTGACGTCCCCTGACTGTCATGGCAGCCCGCCGCTACCCCATAGACACCTCACGCACAAGGTCCTGAGGTGTGAGGCTGCACCACTGACATATTCTGCTAATGATAATAATTTCTCCTCGTTGACATCATGGAGACCTTGAATATCCGCATTCATAACAATATACCCATGATCTGGATCTAATGGCTGTGTATATAGGTTGAATACATTGATGTAGATGGTGACTGAAATCGTACAAGCTTTTCATGACAACACGGCACCTGACGAGAGGAGACGTGTTGCCCTCAGAACCTCGCAGTAGTGCAGCCTCAGGCTTCTGGCCTAGTGCACTGGCCGCCATGTTTTGTTCAGTCTTATTATGTGGACATAGTGACCAGGGGAAGGTCTGATCACTTCTCATCTGGTTCACATGAGGCCATTGCCGTTTTATCTGTGTCCGGATGATCCTGCCCTTCAGCTTCGCCTTTCCCGACTCCGCCACTGTAATGACTTATGTTTCTTGTAAATGATTAATTAGCCTATTCTGTAATTACAGAGCATTTCCTCTTTAAAAAAAAAATGTCCGTCATTACAACTTCCGTAGATGTAAACTGCTATTATAATATCCACCAGTCATTATATCTGTGTATTACATTTGCGTTTCAGGCCTTTTGTAAATATGGATCTGTGACGGCCTGGACTAGCCAGGTCGTCCCAGGTAGTCCCATGCACACACACCCCCTCCCCCCTTAGTAAGGTGACAGCAGCCAAACTAAAAACCTTTGTCACCTCCCTCCGGGTTTGATGTTCACACCAGGGGGGTAGAGCCAGGCGGTTGGCCCCGCCCACCGAGGAGTGCGCAGGCCCAGAGGCGGGAAAAACAGTAGTTGTAGTCTGGTCTTGACAGTGGAGTGAAGTGAAGTCAAGTTCAAGGGCAGACCTGTGCTCAGGCGTGACCAAAGACTACACCAGGTGTCTGGGTTGGAGACCAGTCACCTCTGGCAAGGAGGCAGACGGTGGTGGCCGCCTGCAGGAGCTGGGATTGCAGCCGGTGGAACAGTGGCCCGCCGGTACCGAACCGGGGAACCGATTGGAAACCGTAGCACCAGGAGGGGTACTCAGACCCAGTACGAAGCCCAGAAACAACTGGGCTGAGTCAAATCAACTGATTGAGGACTGGACTTTAGGACCTTTCCCACATAAGACCCGACTGAAGACAACAGCCCAACCATACGGGTAAAGCCACCGCCCAGGCATTGAGACCCGAGGGGCCAGCGTCTGCGGGCAAAGAGAGCTCTCCCGACATATAGCAAGCCGGGGAGCGGACTACCGTTGCTCAGGCATAAGAGTCGTAACTTTTACACAAGAGAGGTGCAGGAGAATGTCGGAAACCACCAACCTGTTAAGAGGAAACTGCAGCCGGCTACGGGCACCGTCCACCATCTCGTTTGGTTTACCAGAGACTCCAGCGTGTTTATCATAGTGAGTACACCAGTGCCTTCGGGCCACGCACCGGCACCCCAGCACGCATCTATCCCCACGCCTCAGCACCTCCCTCGGGCCCCCGGGACCATCATCCCCCTACCCACGGAGGGGGTCAACACCAAGCTGCACAACACCGTCCCCGGGAGCCTAGTCAACGGCAGCGGTGGTGTCCATCCATTCACCACAACCCGTGGGTGGCGTCACGAACTTAAATCCCCTGCAAACCACCGCGGCTCCGTCCGTGGACCTCCCCACCGAAGTCCCTACATGTAGCGCCAACCCCCTTTCAGAGCGACGTGACCCCCGGGTCCGTGAGGAGCTCGAGCCACCCACCGACGAGCACGGATCCGAGCGGCTTGGCAGCCTCCGAGCCCCGGGGCGGTACAGATCCAAACATGGTCTCCATAGCAACGCCTGATATGTTGTCATTCGAGCACCTTCGTAGTAGTGCAGTCTTAGGCTTTGGGCCTGTACAGTTTAAGTGGCTAGATTTCGGCCTAGGAATAGGGTACTATAAAAGGTTTCTTGTTGGGAGTATTTTCACGCGCGAAAATGTCAGCACCTTTTGGGCCTCCTTAGGCTTCAGGGCCCAAATATGACTTAAACGTCTGCGTCCCCTATAGATACGTCCCAGTACAAGGCACAGAACCTCTTTATCCCATCTGAACTTATACTGTGGGTATCTTCTTATCAAAACCGTTATTTGAAAGAGCTTGTGGTAAAGTTCATGGTAGTTTAAACACTAGGTGGCGCCGTCTCAGAATCATTATGTTCTTCTTGTTTATACAGATCTCTCCTATGTGTCGGAGATGTTTTCCCAAACACCTCAGCGATTGTCCTTCTACAGCTGGTACGGGAACGTGCGGATCTTCCAGTTCCAGGTGCCCGCCGATGCCGTGCTGCTACGTTGGCTTCTTCAGGCCTCGAGAGGGAAAGGAAATGGCTGTGAAGACGTGGAGATCACAGTGTAGGTCCATCTCGTCCGGCAGGATCTTGCCACCATGTCTGTTTGGTAGGACCCCTCTAACCCGGATTCTTGTGTTGTTTTTTTCAGACACTTCCGTTATGGAGCGCCACCGGTGATTAACCCCTTGGGCTACAGCTTTGCACCAAATACAAGTGTCCCATTCTCGTTCAATCAGACCATGAAATTTCGAAACTCTATGCAGAGTAATTTATACTTAAATATCAGCAACCCCACGCCTGGGGACTGGTTTGTAGCTGCGCACCTGCCCAAAGATACCGAAAAAATTGAGATTCAGGTGAGTTACTGAGTTCTTTAGACGCCATCCATTCCACTTTGTCAACAGGAAGTCACTAGGCAAGGTCCTCAAATTGAGGAACATTTTACTGGTGATGGGGACACAGCTCCTACATAGTTTGGTCTTTTCTGTAATCACATATGAATGCGAAATCTGGACAATAAAGAAATAAGATAGAAAAAGGATCCATGTCTTTGAAATGTCGTGCTGGACAGGGATGTTATCTATACTATGGATGGCAAAAAGAACAAGCGAATCTATTTTGGAACAAATCAAGCGAGACCTGTCACTCAAAGCAAGGATCACCAAGCTACGACTTGCCTACTGTGAACACATCATGCGAAGAAAGGAATCGCTGGAAAAGGATATCAGGGTCACAATTTTACAAGGAACAAGGCGAAGAGGAGGACCAGCAAGCCGATGGTTTTGTACAATCAAAATAATGGCTTTTGGAACAAGCACCCCGCAGCTGTATTCAGTATAGTCCGACCTGGAAGTCTCCTCTGGTCGCAGCAGAGATCAATAGCACCGTGTGTGCTTTTCACAACTAGCTGCTGATTGTTTAATGTGGACAGTCCTCAGTGAAAGTAGTGCCCCGCAAATCCTTCTTACTACTACTGAAAATAATGGCAGCGAAGACCCTGGTGGAGAGCCATCTGGGCGGCGAAGACCCTGGTGGAGAGCCATCTGGGCGGCGAAGACCCTGGTGGAGAGCCATCTGGGTGGCGAAGACCCTGGTGGAGAGCCATCTGGGTGGCGAAGACCCTGGTGGAGAGCCATCTGGGTGGCGAAGACCCTGGTGGAGAGCCATCTGGGTGGCGAAGACCCTGGTGGAGAGCCATCTGGGTGGCGAAGACCCTGGTGGAGAGCCATCTGGGTGGCGAAGACCCTGGTGGAGAGCCATCTGGGTGGCGAAGACCCTGGTGGAGAGCCATCTGGGTGGCGGAGACCCTGGTGGAGAGCCATCTGGGTGGCGGAGACCCTGGTGGAGAGCCATCTGGGTGGCGGAGACCCTGGTGGAGAGCCATCTGGGTGGCGGAGACCCTGGTGGAGAGCCATCTGGGTGGCGGAGACCCTGGTGGAGAGCCATCTGGGTGGCGGAGACCCTGGTGGAGAGCCATCTGGGTGGCGGAGACCCTGGTGGAGAGCCATCTGGGTGGCGGAGACCCTGGTGGAGAGCCATCTGGGTGGCGGAGACCCTGGTGGAGAGCCATCTGGGTGGCGGAGACCCTGGTGGAGAGCCATCTGGGTGGCGGAGACCCTGGTGGAGAGCCATCTGGGTGGCGGAGACCCTGGCGGAGAGCCATCTGGGTGGCGGAGACCCTGGCGGAGAGCCATCTAGCTGCACAAGATTGATCTTCCTACAGAGCGTTCATCCATCAAGTCACAATGGCTCGAGATCGAGCCTAAAGCCGTTTACTAATAATTGTGTGTGTAAATGCATTTAAAAAAATAATAATTTAGTTTATGTAGCCATATTGAGACCTGTACAATTTTTTATTTGGTCTAGATGCTTCTCGTGCTCTCATGTTCCTCGCTGTCGTTGCAGGGTCTCACCAAGTCCTGTACATACATCTTCCAGCCAGAACTGTTTGTTCTCCGAGAGGTGAACGTGCCGATTCTGCAGGAGGATGCGCCCACGCTGCAAGTTCTGGACTCAATAAAGAATCCAGCCCGCTACAAGTAATTACCTCCAAGATGGGGTGTGATGGATGAGGGCAATGGCTGGACTGTGAGGACAACTGCTTACTCAGGTCACAAGGGAGAAACGGGCGAGACTCTGCCGCCATCATAGATGATAGATATCCAGGATTAGAATGTGGCTGATTATATATAATGAGCCCCTGTATCTAAGTCTGTCCTGTGTGATACTGTCTGCTTAGCTGTGTATCTAATCCATTGTGTGTGTTTGCTCCTCAGGCTTTTTGTCCCAGAATACACCCAGGAGCTGCGGCTACAGCTGCTTAGATGCACTTCAAATGGCACTGGATGCCCCCTGAAGGTCACAGTGGGGTCCTTCACACAGCCGGACTCCCCTTCCCACGAGGTGAACTGCAGTGATGGTTCGGACTGTGGCATCGTCCTGCAGTCTCCGCCCTGGGAGAAGTGGCTGACCGTCATTGTGGAGAAGCCGCAGTCGCTGAACAGCAGCGTGTCCTTCCAGTTGGCATACAACCTGTCAGGTACCTTCGAGAACTGAGATGGGCATATCGGGAAACTGTCAGGTATCCTCGGAGGGTGGGGAGGATGGGACATATGAATGAACCTCTCAGGTACCATCCAGGGATAGAGGGGACAGCATATCGGCAAACCTGTCAGGTATCATCAGAGGATGGGGGATCGGACATATCTGTGAACCTTTTCAGGTACTGTCGGGAGGGCAGCCATATCGAGAAACCTGTCTGGTACTATTGAGGATAGAGATGGGCATATCGGGGAAACTCTAAGGTATCATTGGAAGAGGGGGACCAGACATATTGGTGAACCTTTGTAGTTATCGTCGAGAGGGCGGCCATATTGAAGAAACCTGTCCGGTACTATCGGGGGCTGAGATGGGCATATCGGGAAACTGTCAGGTATCATCAGATAAGGGGGCTGGAACATATTATCGACCCTTTCATGTACCACTGGAGGAAGGGGAGAGGGGGCAGCATATTTGCATACCTGTCTGGTATCATCAAAGGGGGGGATCGGACATATGGTTGAACCTTTTCCGGTACCATCAGGAGAGCAGCCAGATTGCGAAACCTGTCGGGTACTATCGGGGGCAGAGATGGGCATATCGGGGAAACTGTCGGGTATCATCAGAGGAGTGGGGATCAGACATATCGGTGATCAATTTAACCTTTTCAGGTATCGTTGGGAGAGCAACCATATTGGGGAAACCGGTCCGGTACTATCGAGGGCTGAGATAGGCATATCAGGAAACTATAAGGGGGAGATGAGACATATCAACAAATCTTTCACGTACCATCCGGGGGGAGAGGGGCAGCATATTGACAACCCTTTAGGTATCATCGGAGGAGGGTGGGATCGGACATATCATTGAACCTTTCAGGTACCATCGAGAGGAATGGGGGCAGCATATCAGCATACCTGTCAGGTATCATCGGAGGAGGAGGGCGATCGGACATATCAGCGAACCTCTCACGTACCATTGGGAAACCTGTCGGGTACCATTTAGAGGTGGCTATTCCATCAAACCTTTCAGGTACCATCGAAGTGGGGCGGCCATGACAGGTGACTCCTGGGGTCGGTCAGTTCTCTGCCCATCATTATTAATCAGCTTTCCCATCAACTTTTAACACCTTTTTTTTTCTTTTTTTCATGCAGTCTGTAAACCAGGAAGTGTCGCATCCAGGACGTTCCTGTCATTCCTGAACCTGTTCTCCCCGAACAACTCCGCCTTGGTAACAGACGGCCAGCAAACGACCCCCAGCACCACCGTCCTGCTGAACGAGGGCCCCACCTCCTGTCTGCGCAAGTACCCTGTTATCCGGGAGGACCTGGACGTGGTGTCCGTCAGGTTCCACCCTGTGACTTCTCCCTCGGTGCCGGTGGTGTCCCAGCTGCCCAGCGTGGTCCTGCTCGATCTCAACTCTGAAACGGACAACGGCGGGATGCTGGTGGTGAACTTGCAGTTGAATAAGGTAAATATTTTTACAATTCAATGCCATCTTAAGGGGATTGTCCACATTCTGAGAGTCTCTAAAATCCCATCTATTTTCAGAAAATATTAACTCCCTTTATTTTTTTACGCCATTTCCTCGGTTTTTGACCCCTCTGCCCATGGGTCCGGTGTGAACGCAGTAAATGCTGTGTCCATATCTCTGAAAGTGGCAGCGGTCACATGGTTTACCCATATCAATGCTTCCTTAGTTGAACCCTAATTTGCACTGGTTCAAAAATCGTTCAGCGTGTGTGCAGATACATGAGATTCTGTCGCCTGTGCCGGTGCATGCGCTGAAAGCTTTCATCACTGGCACGGAAGACACATTCAGGGAACGTCATATGGGTAAGTCACAAGACTAGTCTAGACACTTACAGCCTACCACTGGGACCCTTTAAAAGGAACATTTGTACAATAGGGCCAAAATTATTCTGCAATTCTCATACAAGTCAATAGAGAGAGCCACGCATGCGCAGCCAACTCCGGGTTAACAACAGCTCCTGGCTCTCAAGATAGAGGTGGCCCCTACCTGTGGGACCTGCATCTCTCGAGTATGGGGCTATATCACAGATCTTTTGAGTAATTTGCTCAAAATAGCAGTGAAGAGGTTTGCTGCGCATGCGCGGATTTCTCCATTGACTTTTATATGGGATTTCTGAAAATTGGTTAACAATCGTGCTTGGAAAATGGTTGAGATGAAAATAACTGGGCAATTTTCGGAGACTTCTTATTGGGTACATTTTAAAATTAGGGTACCAGTACTTAGTGTGTGCAGGGATACTATACACTCAGGGGCCCCCAATTTTTTTGTCTCTACTTAGGCTCTATAAATGACCCCCACAGCATCACAATGATGAGCTTACACAGGTATCCGCTGGGTTACAGTCCTAGAAATGGCATGCTTGGAGTACAACCCCCATCATTGTGTTTTTCCCATTAGACAGGTGTGAGCAGCATGAACAGCACGGTGGTGGCGTGCCTCAGCCCAGCCGCCCCCGTCCTTAATCTGAACGTCACGCAGAAGTGCACTACAGGTAATGTGACCCAATAATCCAATATTTCTTTCCCTTTTTTTTTTTTTTCTTTCCCTTTTTTTTTTTCTTTCCCTTTTTTTTTTTTCTCTTCTTTCCCTTTTTTATGCTTTCCCTTTTTTATGCTTTCCCTTTTTTATGCTTTCCCTTTTTTTTCTTTCCCTTTTTTTTCTTCCAACAAATCTGATATTGCAAAAAATATATTCCTTCACAGTAATGGGAACAATATGTCTTCATTCCCTGAAAGCAAGCTGAGGTCCTTGAAACAAAGTATATAAAGTTACAGAGCTTTTTACAGCGAGTCTGCTTCATATACACAAAACCGGACTGGCCCTTTTTAATTTGATTAGTCAGTGGCTGCGGGCAGCGGTATCGGCACTGACCGGACAGGTAGAGCCGGATCACTGACATTCCTCTATTGTGATTGCGCAGATATAAAACATGCGGGATATGACCTGCAGCCACAGCTGTGATCACAGCGAGGAATGTATAAGGCTATGTGCACACGCTGCGTTTTTTTGACGCTGCGTTTTTGTGCGTTTTTGGCCGCTAAAAACGCACAAAAACGCACCTGCGTCGAAAAAACGCGGCAAAAAACGCACGCGTTTTGCCGCGATTTGGTGCGTTTTTGCTCACTGCGTCCTTATGCGTTTTTTATCAGTGAACAAAAAAAAAAAGGTCTGATGTAATTTCCTTCTTCAATGTGTTCTTCATTCTCCACTAGTGTATGCAGAAGAGCAGACAGCTGCAGAACTACAAGGCTCAGCATCCTCGATCCAATAGTGTATGCAGGAGAGCAGACAGCAGCTGTCGAACTACAAGGCTCAGCATCCTCCATCCAATAGTGTATGCAGGAGAGCAGACAGCAGCTGTCGAACTACAAGGCTCAGCATCCTCCTTCCAGGACTGTATGCAGGATTTCTTTGCCCCCCCAAAAAAAAAAAAAAATGACGTGGGCTTCGCCATATTTTTGTATGCTAGCCGGGTACAGCAGGCAGGTACGGGCTGCCCCCAACCCCCAGCTGCCTATTTGTACCCGGCTGGGAACCAAAAATATAGGGAAGCCCTTTTTTTTTAAATTATTTCATGAATTTCATGAAATAATTTAAAAAAAAAAATGACGTGGGCTTCGCCCAATTTTTGAGTCCAGCCGGGTACAACTAGGCAGCTGGGGATTGGAATCCACAGTGCAGGGTGCCCATGCTTTCTGGGCACCCCCGCTGTGAATTGCAGTCCCGCAGCCACCCCAGAAAATGGCGCTTTCATAGAAGCGCCATCTTCTGGCGCTGTATCCAACTCTTCCGGCTGCCCTGGTGACGGGTGGCTCGCCGGGTAATAATAGGGTTAGGGCTAGCTGTATATTATCAGCTGGCCCTAAGCCCGAAATTCATGGTGTCACGCCAATATTAGACATGGCCACCATGAATTTCTAGTAAAGATAAAAAAAAAACACAACACAGAAAAATATTTTTATTAGAAATAAAACTCAACACAATTAGTGACTCCATCTTTATTGAAATAAACCCCCCTCCGCAGTAATCCTGGGTTAGGGTCCCGCGCCGTCCAATCCGGATCCAATATCATCTGATCGGTTTGCTGGAAGGCAAAGCGATCAGATGATGTGTCAGGTTCCAGGATGTGAATCCCATCACACATCAGCTGATTGTATAAAAGCCGATTATACAATCAGCTGATGCATCAGTAGAAAAAAAAAAAAAAAAATAATACTCACTTATGTGCTGATTACCGGCAGCTCCTGCAGCGATGGGGCGGGAGTCTGATCCTGTCCGATCGCTGCAGCAGCTGCCGGTAATCAGGGATGAAGTCACCTGACGCATCCGCTGATACCGGCCGGGCGCCCGCGTCACCGCGATACTTACGATCAGCTGATGCGTCAGGTGACTGCATCATGTGATCCATCGCCAGGTCCTGCATCCATCGCAGCTTTCCCGGCCGTCTGCACACAGCCGGAGCGGGGGTGGCGATACCGTGAGAGGATCTGGGAGCGGGCATGGCACCGCGAGGCTGCAGACAGGTGAGTATAACTTTTTTTTTTTTTTTTTTCTACTGTTAACTTTTGTTTTCGCAGCCGCTTCCACCTCCCGCCCAGACATGGCGCCGCACGGCAGCATACATGCACAGGACGGGAGGTGGAAGCGGCGGTGACGGTACCGGGAGGATTCATGCTTCTGTATATACTGACAGAAGGAATCCTCTTCCTGTACACGTCACTTTACTACCCACCTCCTGCGTTTATAGCTGCGTTTTTGGTCTTAGAAACGCACCAAAACGCAGCTATTTGCGTTTCTCATTGCGTCTTTCAACATCCCATTGAACTCAATGGATGAAAAGCGCAGTGAAAAACGCGGGAATAATTGACATGCTGCGTTTTTGTGGTCACCACAAAAACGCAGCTGAAAAAAAACGCTGTGTGGGGACAGCAAAAATGAAAACTCATAGACTTTGCTGGGGAAGCAAAGTCATGCAGTTTTGAGGCCAAAAACGCACCCGAAAAACGCGCAAAAACGCCGAGAAAAACGCACCGTGTGCACATAGCCTAATACTACTTGGACAGACATCATCTGAGCTCCATTGCTACTTAGTAAAGACATCCATACACCTGCCGCAACCTTATTTATTGTGTGTGTGTGTGTGTGTATATATATATATATATATATATATGATATACACATACACACACACAGATATGATATACACATATATATATGTGTATATCGTGTGTGTGTGTGTGTGTATGTATGTGTATATATATATATATATATGTATGTATATATAATATGTATGTATGTGTATCTGTATAATATACATTTTTCTTTTTTCCTTTCTTTTGCAGCTTTTTCCCAGGGCTTTACCTTCAATTTATCTGACGGAGCAACTAGTGGCACTCACAACATCCCCTACCCTGTAACGGATAGGTGGTATATCTCTATGCAAATCCTGTGCCCTGGAGACGACAGGTAAGTACTGTCCGTATGCACACACCAGTATTATAGCAGTTCTATTCTTGTACATAGGAGCAGTATTATAGCAGTTATATTCTTGTACATAGGGGCAGTATTATAGTAGTTATATTCTTGTACATAGGGGGCAGTATTATAGTAGTTTATATTCTTGTACATAGGGGCAGTATTATAGCAGTTATATTCTTGTACATAGGGGCAGTATTATAGTAGTTATATTCTTGTACATAGGGGGCAGTATTATAGTAGTTATATTCTGGTACATAGGAGCAGTATTATAGTAGTTATATTTTTGTACATAGGAGCAGTATTATAGTAGTTATATTCTTGTACATAGGAGCAGTATTATAGTAGTTATATTCTTGTACATAGGGGGCAGTATTATAGTAGTTATATTCTTGTACATAGGGGCAGTATTATAGTAGTTATATTCTTGTACATAGGAGCAGTATTATAGTAGTTATATTCTTGTACATAGGGGGCAGTATTATAGTAGTTATATTCTTGTACATAGGAGCAGTATTATAGTAGTTATATTCTTGTACATAGGGGGCAGTATTATAGTAGTTATATTCTTGTACATAGGGGCAGTATTATAGTAGTTATATTCTTGTACATAGGAGCAGTATTATAGTAGTTATATTCTTGTACATAGGGGGCAGTATTATAGTAGTTATATTCTTGTACATAGGAGCAGTATTATAGTAGTTATATTCTTGTACATAGGGGGCAGTATTATAGTAGTTATATTATTGTACATAGGGGGCAGTATTATAGTAGTTATATTCTTGTACATAGGGGGCAGTATTATAGTAGTTATATTCTTGTACATAGGAGCAGTATTATAGTAGTTATATTCTTGTACATAGGGGGCAGTATTATAGTAGTTATATTATTGTACATAGGGGGCAGTATTATAGTAGTTATATTCTTGTACATAGGAGCAGTATTATAGTAGTTATATTCTTGTACATAGGGGCAGTATTATAGTAGTTATATTCTTGTACATAGGGGGCAGTATTATAGTAGTTATATTCTTGTACATAGGAGCAGTATTATAGTAGTTATATTCTTGTACATAGGGGCAGTATTATAGTAGTTATATTCTTGTACATAGGGGCAGTATTATAGTAGTTATATTCTTGTACATAGGGGCAGTATTATAGCAGTTATATTCTTGTACATAGGAGCAGTATTATAGTAGTTATATTCTTGTACATAGGAGCTGTACACACTCTTCAACATTGAACTTGCGTCACCAAGGAGGATAATCTCTGGGATGATGGAAATCACAGGGTGGAGATGTTACTGTTCTGCAAGTGATGAAAAGCTGGAAACAAATTTTTCAAAACATCTGGATTTTTTTGTAGTATGAATTCCCCGCATTTACAGCCTCGGCTGCTATCATTGATGATGATATTGGTTGTCTGAGGAAGGTTCTGCTGCGATGAATCCACTTGGGTACAGAAATCATCAAGATCCTCTGCCGGCAGCTCCTGTGTAATCTCCGACCAATGAAGTATCCGATGTGCTTAATGGGAGACAAGTCTGGAGATGCTGCAGCTGTGGACGCAGGTTTAGGCCCAGCGAGCTGATCACTGTTGCACTAGTATCCTATGGCGTGACGTTGTTGTGTACAAACAGTACCTGGACACTTCTGCAGAACCTTCCTCCATACTGAATAAAGCGTGAACATTTTGTTCCCATTTTTCCTCTATTTGCAGATCAGTAACGTCTCCATCCTGTGATTTCCACCACTTTACCTTCTTGGTGCTGCAGGTTTATTACTGAGGAGTCTTTATCTCATGTTTCTTCTAATGTTACTTTACCTTTTGATTTCTTTGTTACCCCTAATTGAGCTATGGGGGTCAGATGTTGGTTATTGCATTGCTCTGGTGATAGGACATCAGTAGGATTTCCCCTCCGGGGTGTGAAGCTGTGCTCAATACACAATCTTCTCCCTTCTCGGCTGTGCATTGATTACAGCAGCTATCGATATTGTGACCTCCATCGCACATTGATTTTATTTTTTCCCTTTTTTCAGTACGTGCCAGCAGCAGATCTCCAGGGTGATAGTGTCGGCCTACCTCAGCCCCTGCCTGAATGACTGCGGAAAGTACGGGGAGTGCAGGCTGCTCCGGAGGAACGGATATCTGTACGCCGCCTGCAGCTGCAAAGCAGGTGAGAGCTGGTAACCTTGGCGGGGGATCCGTGCCCATGAGTCTGTAAATTTGCAGGATTATTTGCCGTATTTTTCGGATTTTAAGACTTACTCTTTCTCCCAAAAATTTGGGAGGAAAAGGAGCGGTGTGTTTTAAAATCCGAAAGTAGCTTACCCAGGGGATGGTGGAGGCAGGGGCAATGCTGCGGCCGGTTGGCACGGGTCATCCTGAAAATGTGCGGTACGCGCTTCAAATAATGGTGCCCAGAGTCGGCGCATGCGCAGATTGAGTGCCCAGCTTAAGATTTCATCAGCGCATGCGCTGCCTCCGGCTGATTGATCTCCTAGCAGCAGACTTTAAGAAAATGGCACTTGGAGGTGGCGCATGCACAGATGAGATCTTTACTCCTCTTTGAGCCGATAGTGCAGTCTGCGTGTGCGCCATTGGCTCAATGACAAACCGATATCTCATCTGCGCACGCGCCACCTCCAACTTAAGTACTATTTTCCTTAAGTCTGCTGTTGGGAGATCAATGGGCCAGAGGCGGCGCGTGCTCAGATCTATAGCCGAGAGCTCCATCTACGCATGCGCCGTCTCTGGGTGCCATTATTTGAGGCCTGCACCACTGTCATTTTCATTATGACCCCAGCATTGCCCTTGCCTCCTATGAACATTCTCCACCACCCCCTTGTAAGCTACATTCAGCTTATAAGACGCACCCCTCATTTTCCTCCCAATTTTTTGGGAGCAAAAGTGGATCTTATAATCCGAAAAATACGATAATTGGCCCTTTTTATTGGGTAGAAAGTATGGCAGAATTGTGCAGTCATCACCAAGAACTCCCCTATCATAAAATATAAAATATAAAATAATAAATAAATAATAAAATATAAAATAGGGGTACGGTCACGTCATTCTGCAATTCACAGGCAACGTCATGCTATGGATCTTATCCAAAAAGTAAACTAGGTGTATATGTTTAGTTGCAGAACCTTTTTGCATAATGTAAATGGTTGTTAAAAAATTGGGCAAAAAATACCCCGCAGGTGCGCATAGCCGGCCACACGACTTTGGTGTCCTCTCCCACATTCCTCCTGTTCGCCTCTGGTTCTTTTCGATTTCTGGACATATTTGTGTCCCTGCGCACACGCACGCTCCCTGTCCTGCAGCCACGACACCCTCCTGAGATATGCGCACTCATTGGTACAATGCTGGGCTGCAATACAAATGATTGCGTCATGTCGCACTAGTTCATTCGTAAAGAAAAACTTTAAATGTCAAAAAAGGTCATTAGGCAAAATACTTAACATTTCCTTTTGAGTCATACATATTAAACCGGCTCCAAAAATCTCAATATGTGCCTCAAAAATACTCCCCTCCTCTAAAAAGCCAAAAAAGTGTCCAAATGCCCCGACATCTGCCTTTCACAAAATCTTCTGACCCTTTTTACCTACAGGACAAAGACACTTTAAATTTGCCGTTTGCGCCTCTGATAGCCCCGGTCGGTGGTGTCAGAATCTGATTGTCTGCATTTTGTCTCGCTGTCAGGTTGGGCCGGTTGGAGCTGCACCGATGACCAGAACGCCCTGTCGGTGGCGCAGCAGTTGATTGCCACGTTATTACTGACTCTCAGCAACTTGATGTTTGTGCCAACTATTGTGGTTGCCATTTATCACCTGTATTTTGTGGAGGCGGCGGTCTATGCCTACACCATGTTTTTCTCAACGGTAGGTATAGAGGTGTTATTTTTCTCCTGCTGGTGACTGAGCTCCTGGGTTACTTTTCTTATGGTGGTGACTGAGCTCTTGGGTTATTTTTCTCCCTCTGGTGACTGAGCTCCTGGGTTACTTTTCTTTTACTGGTGACTGAGCTCCTGGGTTACTTTTCTTTTACTGGTGACTGAGCTCCTGGGTTATTTTTCTCCTGCTGGTGACTGAGCTCCTGGGTTATTTTTCTCCTGGTGGTGACTGAGCTCCTGGGTTACTTTTCTCCTGGTGGTGACTGAGCTCCTGGGTTACTTTTCTTATGGTGGTGACTGAGCTCCTGAGTTATTTTTCTCCTGGTGGTGACTGAGCTCCTGGGTTACTTTTCTCCTGGTAGTGACTGAGCTCCTTGGTTACTTATCTCCTGCTGGTGACTGAGCTCCTGGGTTATTTTTCTTTTACTGGTGACTGAGCTCCTGGGTTATATTTCTCCTGGTGGTGACTGAGCTCCTTGGTTACTTTTCTCCTGGTGGTGACTGAGCTCCTGGGTTATATTTCTCCTGCTGGTGACTGAGCTCCTTGGTTACTTTTCTCCTGGTGGTGACTGAGCTCCTGGGTTATTTTTCTCCCTCTGGTGACTGAGCTCCTGGGTTATTTTTCTCCCTCTGGTGACTGAGCTCCTGGGTTATATTTCTCCCTCTGGTGACTGAGCTCCTGGGTTATTTTTCTTATGGTGGTGACTGAGCTCCTGGGTTATTTTTCTTATGGTGGTGACTGAGCTCCTGGGTTATTTTTCTTATGGTGGTGACTGAGCTCCTGGGTTATTTTTCTCCTGATGGTGTCTGAGCTCCTGGGTTATTTTTCTTATGGTGGTGACTGAGCTCCTGGGTTATTTTTCTTATGGTGGTGACTGAGCTCCTGGGTTATTTTTCTTATGGTGGTGACTGAGCTCCTGGGTTATTTTTCTTATGGTGGTGACTGAGCTCCTGGGTTATTTTTCTCCTGATGGTGACTGAGCTCCTGGGTTATTTTTCTCCTGCTGGTGACTGAGCTCCTGGGTTATTTTTCTCCTGGTGGTGACTGAGCTCCTGGGTTATTTTTCTTATGCTGGTGACTGAGCTCCTGGGTTATTTTTCTCCCTCTGGTGACTGAGCTCCTGGGTTATATTTCTTATGGTGGTGACTGAGCTCCTGGGTTATTTTTCTTATGGTGGTGACTGAGCTCCTGGGTTATTTTTCTTATGGTGGTGACTGAGCTTCTGGGTTATTTTTGGGTTTTCTCTGGGTGGTAGATCTCAATACCCAGCGGTCTTCTAACCCAGCACACCATAGTCCCTGCTCCTAATCTTCCCATGCCACCATTTTACTGTAAAATATGCAGCCACCCGTTTTTCCCCGGAATCTTTGCCCTGCCGCCTTCCCTTTTGGTGTTTTTGATGAGTGGATGACCCCCTATATTTTGCTCTTCCAGTTCTATCACGCCTGTGACCAGCCCGGGGTGACCGTCATGTGCATCATGGACTACGACACCCTGCAGTTCTGCGACTTCTTCGGCTCGGTCGTCGCCATCTGGGTGACCATACTGTGTATGGCCCGGCTGAAGAAAATCTTTAAATACGTAAGTATGTGCAGGGACGAAGTGGCAATAATTTGTCAAAACTATTTATTATAAAAAAAAAAATAAAATAATAAGGTTTTTTTTTTTTTTTCTTCTTTCACCTCCAGGTCCTCTTCATGCTCGGCGCATTAGTTATCGCAATGTCTATGCAACTTGACCGCAGAGGGATCTGGAACATGCTGGGCCCCTGCCTTTTTGCTTTAATTGTCCTGGTGATTGCCTGGGTAAATATCCGCAGTGCATCAATACATGGTTTTTGGTTTTTTTTTTTTTGGTTTTTTTTTCTTGATGTTTTTTCCAGCAGAAGGAAATTGCAAGGTTGTGAACCGACGAAAATAAGTGCAAAAACCAAAGTACTCCCTGCAATGAGGCTCCCAAGGTGCCAGGCGGGAGGCGGAAACAAAAAAAAATAAAAAAAAAATTATATATATATATATATATATATATATATATATATATATATATATATATATATATTATATATATATATATATATATATATATATATATATATATATATATATATATATATATATATATATATATATATAATATTTAATTAATTTAGATAGAGAGATATATATCTAATTATACACCGTATAAGCCGAGTTTTTCAGACCATTTTTTTTTTTATGCCGAAACCTACCCCCCCCCCCCCCTCCCGCCCTTCGATTCTCGCCAGTCCTCCATTCCTGTGCTGTTCCTTACCTGCTTCTTGCGGTCCACAAGCACATTGACCCCTCGGTGATCTCATCCGGAGCCGCCTCTGCAGGCTGCTGTCATGGCTTTACTGCATTTGAATTCTTTGCGGCGCCGTAAAGCAGTCAACTGTAGTAAAGCCATGACGGCGGCGGCCCTGTGCACCTGATGAGATCACCAAGGGGTCTATGTGCCTGCGGACTGCAAGAAGAACCCCTCAATGATCGTGTCTGGTGCATAGGGCCGCCGCCGCTGCTGTCATGGTTTTACTTCAGTTGAATGCTTTATGGCGCCGCAAAGCATTCAACTGCAGAAAAGCCATGGCTGCAGCGGCAGCTCCGGTCACTGGACGAGATCACAGAGGGGTCTATGTGCCTGCGGACTGCACAGGAATGGATGATGGGTGAGGTGAGGTGTGTACAATGGCATAATAGGGGACAATAAGGGGACCAGAATGAGGACATTGTTAAAACATGGGGCACATTACTATGGGTGACAAGGATGGGGCACATTACTACAGACGTCAGTATGGGCACATTACTACAGGGCACATTACTGTGGGTCACAAGGATAGGGCACATTACTATGGATGTCAATATAGGCACATTACTGTGGGGCACATTACTAAAGGATGGCCACATAACCACAGGGGACTATATGGGCACATTACTACCAGTATCTGCTGCATTTCCCATCCTAGGCTTATAATCAAATCAATAAGTCTTTCCAGTTTTTTTGTGGTAAAATTAGGTGCCTCAGCGTATGCTCAGGTTGGCTTATAATCGAGTATATACGGTATATATTTTTAAGTTTTTGATATTTTTGAATTTTTTTAAAAAAAAATAACTGTCAATTTTGGGGATTTCATATTTCTGATATTGTTGGAGGATGTATGTCTATGACCATGTTATGATTATATTTATTTTTGTTTTTTTTTATTTTTTTTACATTTTTGATTTTTATAATATGCCAATTTTGTATTTTAGACAACTCGAGGAGTGAAACGTCGCCACTGTTACCCTCCAAGTTGGCAGCGCTGGGTGTTTTTTCTTATTCCCGGCATAGCCTTGGCCTTGACCGCCATTTCAGTTTACGTCTTTGCGGAAACCAATGCAAATTACTACTACACGCACAGCCTATGGCACATCATGGTGGCCGCCAGCGTAGCGTTTCTTCTGCCACCTCGCGAAAGGAACAAGAAGGCCTGGCAGTGGTCTCAGCTGCTGGACTGCGACTATAAGATCTGCAAGGAAGACCGCGAGGAATTGTACGTGGTCACATGATGCAGACCTGTCCTCATCCAGGGGAGGGAGACCTGGAGCCCGTCACTTTATACTGGTGCCTGTGCACTGTGCTCACGCTCATCGTGCTGTAGAACAGGGAATTTTTTAATTATTATTTTTTTTATTTAATATAGACGATATCTCGCTGCCACGAACTGAAAATCAGCCTTTTCTTTTCCTCTTATTCTTTACCTCCATGAGGGATTGGACTCTGCACAAGTTCTGATTTTTCCAGATCGATAAAACAATTCCACTGAGATTGGTGCTCGGGTCACACGACCATGACCGATCCTGGGTGCCATTATTTTTTTTTTTTTTATTATTATTTTTTTTGCATTGCATCTTTCATGACTTCAATTGCACAACAGCAAAATGCAATTTTTAAAAACCAAAAATATTCCAAAAATATTCTTTTTTATTTTTTTTTTTTTTGGGTCGCATGACTTCATGCCTTAAATATATAGATATATATATATTACCTGCAATGACTTTACGAATGTGTGAACAATCACTATTGAATCGCATGTTGTGTGACCGGGAATCTGCCTTCCTTTTGGAGGTGGGAAGCAATAATTTCTAAATTAGGGGATAGTTAATTAGGTTGGGGGAGGGGTAGCGCTGCCGTATCTGATCGTTTCTGTATTACTCCGGATGGGACGCCAGTGACTTTTTTTTTTTTTTTTGCCTTTCCCCTATAATAAAGTGAATTTGAATATTTTGTTGGGTACAATATTGGGCAGTGCCGGGGGAGGGGGGGGTCCATGAACAAGTGGGTGGGGGACACAGCGTTTGTTATTTAAGGCTCATTAAAGGGGTTGTCCACTACTTTGACATTGATGGCCTACCCTTAGGGGTACTTTACACGTTGCGACATCGCTACCGAAATATCTTCGGGGTCACGGTTGTTGTGACGCACATCCGGCGCCGGTAGCGACATCGCAATGTGTAAATCCTAGGAGCGACTATGAGCGAGCGCAAAACAGTCAAAAATCGCTGATCTGCGTCACATCGTTCATTTTCATAATGTCGCTCCAACTGCCGATATGATGTTTTGTCGCTCCCACGGCGTCACACATCGCTGCGTGTGAAGCCGCAGGAACGACAAACATCTCCTTACTTGTGTCCCGACGGCAATGCGGAAGGAAGGAGGTGGGCGGGAGGTTACGTCCCGCTCATCTCCGCCCCTCCTCTGCTATTGGCCGGCCGCTTAGTGACGTCGCGGTAAGGCCGAACGCACCTCCACCTTGAAGGAGGGATTGTTCGGCGGTCACCGCGACATCGCCGACCAGGTATGTGCGTGTGAAGCTGCCGTAGCGATCGCAAGATATCGCATGTGCGACGGGGGCGGGTGCTATCACGCTTGACATCGCTAGCAATGTCGCAACGTGTAAAGTACCTCTTAAGATAGGTAATCAATGTCCGATCGGCAGGGGTCCGATATGCCACACCTCCACCAATCAGCTGATCTTGGTCCCGGAGGCGGCAGCAGGCAGCCGGAAATGCTCAGCGGCGAAGGTACTCCATCTTCTGATAGTGGCCGCGTCCGGATATTGCACATCCCATTCTAATCAATAGGAGGTGGATGTGCAGTACCCAGTCGCAGCCACCATCACAAGACGGAGGAGCTTCGGAACTGAGCATTTCCAGCTGCTTGCTGCCGGGACAGAGATCAGCTGATCGGTGGGTGTGCGGCGTGTCGGACCTCGGCCAATCAGACATTGATGACCTTTCCTAGGGACATGCCATCAATGTCAAAGTAGTGGACAATCCCTTTAAACTTTTAAGATACTTTCAAATGCTTTGGTATGGTGTATAGGATTATAAAAACATGTCCACTTTCTTAAAGGAACAGTACCACCCTATCCAAGATCTGCTCACTTTCAAGTAACGGAGGCTAAAGGCTACTTTACACACTGCGATATCGGTCCCGATATCGCTAGTGTGGGTATCCGCCCCCATCTGTTGCGCGACACGGGCATATCGCTGCCCGTGCCGCACAACATCGCCCAGAGCTGTCACACATACTTACCTGTCCGGCGACGTCGCTGTGACCGGCGAACCGCCTCCTTTCTAAGGGGGCGGTCCGTGCGGCGTCACAACGACGTCACTGAAACGTCACTGAACCGCCGCCCAATCGCAGTGGAGGGGCGGAGATGAGCGGGACGTAACATCCCGCCCACCTCCTTCCTTCCGCATAGCGGCCGGGAGGCAGGTAGGGAGAGCTTCCTCGCTCCTGCGGCGTCACACGCAGCGATGTGTGCTGCCGCAGGAACGACTAACAACCTCGTTACTGCTGAAGTAACGATAATTGAGAATGGACCCCCGTGTCGCCGATTAGCGATTTTGCACTGTTTTGCAACGATGCAAAATCGCTTATCGGTGTCGCATGCAACGGCATCGCTAATGCGGCCGGATGTGCGTCACAAAATCCGTGACCCCAACGACTCCGTATTAGCGATGTCGCAGCGTGTAAAGCCCGCTTAAGCTGCAGTATCCAATTTATCACACATCTTTCCACAGGTTATCTCCCATAAGTTGCAGCACATCATGCCATCACTCATATGTTGTACATTACCAATCTTTCGCGCTTGCACCAATGCGGCACATGCTCAGTAAGCAGCATTATGCATCCCTGGATGTGTAGTTTTAGCATATTGATTATGCATATGGCACTCAGAAGGATGGCCGGATTAGGGTGGTCTCGCTATCCACACCTATGAGGAAGACCTAACCAATGGAAAAGACCAGGTGACAGCAAAAGCAGCCTGATCAGAGCTAATGTAGCTGGTAACGGTAAAAATACAGACAAATTGATCAAAGAACTGAGTATATAACGTACTGGAAAAAAAACCACAAAGGAACCGGTGTAGAAATGTAACTGTCCAGTCCATCCCTCTCCTGATATTGTTCGAGCCAATCCTGCTGGTCACAAGTGGAGTTACTGTCATGGCATCCCACTCTTCATGAAGGACAGTCATCAGGTCATTGAGGTTCTGGGATACAGAGTTACAAGACTTTAGATGGCGACTCCTGTAAATCTGCCTGCCGGTGTGTGGCAGGCATCATCCAGCCCCGCAGGGCATTGTTCACAATGAAGCAGTCATCAGTGTGGGATGTAGCCAAAGCACGTCCACTTCTTCCTTTCTGTGACTCTTCCAGTCTCTCTGTATCTCTGAACAACCTGCTGGTGACACTCTGTGTTGATCAAGAGGAAGGCAAAGAAGCCCATGAGGTAGGTGCTAATTGCTCCATGTAGAGTTGGGAAGGAATTATTCCCCTAATATGGAGCCATCAGTGTTCCCATCACAGAATCTAATGCCCGTTTAGGGTTGCCAACTTGATTTTTAACTTTTCTGGAGAGTTTAGCAAAAAAAAAAAATCACAGCAAGACTATTTTTCCCTGACACATTGGAAAGCCATAAATAGTTATGATTCGAAGTGGTCCAGGTCTACAAACCATAGTTATGATAGCAAGACATCAGCTGTATTCATTGTAAACTGTAAAATAAAATGCTGATAAAGTAAAAATAACCTAAATAAGTTTCTACAGCTTAAAAAAAAAAAAATTACCAATGGTACAAAAGAGTTCCCATTTTTTTTTTTTTTTTTTTGCGGACTGTCCTGGAATTTCTGGATGATTGGCAATAAATAATAACAACAACCCAGGTGCCCATAAGCTGAATTCTAATATGTAAAGCTGTGTGTGTGTGTCTCTGCTAAAGGAATCCGCACCGTCGCATTTACAATCACAAAATTTTGCACAGACTCCCCATGTGACCCAGGTGTCGTCATAGACTACAGTATGTTTTGAGGGGAATTTAACCCCATGCTTTAGTTACATTCCAAAAAACCTGCTTACGTTAAAGTCAATGGAGCTGGGAGCTACAGGTCAGTAATAGGAGCTGTGATTGGTTACACACACACACACACACACACACACACACACACACACACACACACACACACACACACACACACACGGAGACGAACACACACACAGGGAGACACACACAGAGAGGGATAGACAGACACACACACGGAGACAGAGAGAGGGAGACTGACATACAGACACAGGGAGACAGACACACAGAGAGAGAGATAGAGACACACGCACGGAGACAGACAGAGATGAACACACACACAAAGAGGGAGACAGGGACACACACACACACAGAGGGAGAGACACACACACTGAGACAGACACACAGAAAGGGAGACACACAGAGGGACACACACAGAGACACGCACGGAGACAGACACACACTGAGACAGAGAGACGAACACACACACAGAGGGAGACACACACACACGGAGACAGAGGGAGATGGACACACACACAGAAAGGGAGATAGAGAGACACACACACACGGAGACAGAGGGAGATGGACACACACACAGAAAGGGAGATAGAGAGACACACACACAGAGACACACGCACGGAGACAGAGAGAGGGAGACTGACACACACAAACAGGAAGAGGGAGACGGACGGACACACACTGAGACAGACGCACTCAGAGAGGGAGACAGACACAGAGGGAGACACACACACACACAGACACAGAGAGGGAGTGGGAGAGAGACACTATCTCAGGCAACACTAGGTACTACAGCTAGTATTATATATATCAAAGATGGCGCATATTGTGGAGCTATCAGCCATGCTGTAGGAAACTTTGGGTGGCTTCCTGCCTAACCCGCTGCGCTCCCACTGCCATTTTTAACAGAACAGTCATAGATCCCCGGGAGGGTTAAATGGCGCCCTGTTTGGGAAACACTCCCATGAACTAAAAACTGCCTGCAAGTTTTGAGTTACTTAAGCCGGGTTTTCTGATAAATACACAAATTGATCTGACAACATTTTGTTTTTATTTTAACATTTATTTGTGCCAAAATTTCTCATCTACTAAATGAAATATAAGGAATTAAAGGATTAAAAACATAGGCCCTGAGATTCGGAAAGTGCTTCAGTGGAAAGGTAGCCTGGTTTTTGCATAGCAACCAATCAGAGCTCACCAGTCATGTCTCCAGGGCAGCTTAGAAAATGAAAGCTGAACTCTCATTGGTTCTTACTGTAAACAAGGCTTCATTTCCTGTGTGGCAGTTTCTGTACATATCTATATAGTGAATGTTCCTGATCGGAATCTAAGATAGAAAAATAAGAAATATTCCATAAAAAAAGACTTCATTCATAATTACAGAGACGGGGCAAAATGTATTTAGCTTTTATATTGTAGATTAATTACATTTGTGATAGAGGATGAGTAGAAAGAGCTCAGAACCTGGCAGTGCCTTCCGCCATCCTTGCATTTGGCTTTCACGTGGAGTAATCTGATTGAATAGCAGTATTACTTTATGCACAATAGATGGCGGTATTGTCCCATTGCTTTCTCACAAATACATTCTGGGACTTTGTCGCGCAGTCAGATGTGCATAGATATAATGGCAGAGGTGCACGTGGATGATATTTAGAAACCAGTAATGCGGGAAAATTACTTTTAAAAGACTTTTGTCTTATTTCTCTCACAATATGGCTGCCATTATTAAAGACGGGCATCCAAGAACAGATGTCTCGTAGGCGCCAATTGTCGACAAGACATTTGCCCTGCCCATCGGATAGTTTCTCAGGAGTTTCTCTACTTTTTATGAAATCCCTGTTTTTTGCTAAAACTTAAATGGTGTCCACCAATTCTATTGTGTTGGATGTGTTCACTCTCCATAAGATCTCTTCTAATATAAAGGTCTTCAGATGATGCCAAACTGGGCCAGCTCATGTAGCTCCAAGTGACTGAATGCCTCCCAAGGACAAATCACGGTAATATCTGAAATAGAAACAAAATTAGCATGTAGCGGTTATATCTTATACGTACTAGATGGCGGAATTATATTGATTCTACCCAAATATAAAATGTAGATTGTAGAATTGTGGATTTTGTAATGTGGATTTTGACAATGACGTGAGCCCAGGGGAAATAAGAAGGGCAGATTCCAATAAGAATTAATCTAGATGCGCTCCTAAAATATAGCTTTCCCGGATAATACATCATAAGTGATTTTGGCACCAACACCAGAGGTGGATATATGTCTCTTTCCCCGTCTGTCTCCTTCCAGGTCTGTCTCTTTCCCTATCTGTCTTTCCCCGTCTCTCTGTCTCTTTCCCTGTCTGCCTGTCTCTCTTTCACAGGTCTGTCTCTTTCCCAGGTGTGTCTCTTTCCACGTCTGTCTGTGTCTCTGTCTCTCTTCTGCTGACTGTCTCTTTCCCTGTGTGCTTGTCTCTGTCTGTCTCTATCTCTGTGTCTCTTTCCCGTCTGTCTCTTTCCCTGTCTGCTTGTCTCTGTCTGTCTCTATCTCTGTGTCTCTTTCCCGTCTGTCTCTTTCCCTGTCTGCTTGTCTCTGTCTGTCTCTATCTCTGTGTCTCTTTCCCGTCTGTCTCTTTCCCTGTCTGTCTTTCCCTGTCTCTCTGTCTGTCTCTTTCCCTGTCTGCTTATCTGTCTGTCTCTTTCTCCGTCTGTCTCTCTGTCTGTCTCTTTGTTTGTCTACCCACAAATATCTTATTACCTCACACATAAGCTTGTTATACTATGAATGTCTTTCATTCCTATAGCAACCAATCAGAGCTGCTATTAATAACCAGTGGCTTTCAGCTCCATTGACTTTAGTGGAGGAAGATTTTTTGGAGAGTAACTGTAAAGCGCGGGGTTACATTTTCCCATCAAAACATTGTCTATGACATTCCCTGAGTCACATGAGACGTCTATGCAAAATTTCGTGATTGTAAATGCGATGGTGCAGCTTCCTTTAGTGGACATACAGTACATACATACATACACTCAGCTTTATATATAAATACTAGCTGTAGTACCCGGGCGTTGCCCGGGATAGTAACTGTCTATCTCCCAGTCGTTGTCTGTGTGTCGCTGTCTGTCTCTTTCCTTGTCTGTCTGTTTCTATCTCTCTGTATTTGCATCAGTCTATCTGTCTCAATCTCTGTATCTGTCTCTCTCTCTCTCTGTCTCTTTGCCCGTCTGTCTCTTTGCCCGTCTGTCTCTTGGGGCGTCTGTCTCTTGACAGGGCTGTCTCTTTCCCCGGCTGTCTCTCTATGTCTGTCTGTCTTTTTCTGTCTCTCTCTATCCGTCTATCCTTTCTTATACTAACAGTTTATTTTGTTCCTATAGCAACCACTGACCATTACTATTTATTGTCTACTAGAAGGTGGCCGGATTCTACGCATCGGGTATTCTAGAATTTACATATTGTGTAGTTCATGTATGATTTTTGTTATTTATATGTATGTATATATATATATATATATATATATATATATATATATATATATATATATATATATATATATATAGATGTTGTTGTGTGTAGTTACCAAGTGTTTGTGTAGGGCGCTGTACATGTTCTGGGTGTTGTCTGGGTGTGGCGGGGGGTGAGAGCGGTGTTGTTTGTGTGTTGCGTTGTTTGTGGAGCGCTGTGTGTCTGTAGCGTTGTGTGTGTGTGTTGCGCGGTTTGTCTGTGTGTGGTGTGTTTTGGGGGGAGGTATGTTTTGTGCAATGTGTGTGTTGTGCGGTATGTGCGTATATTGGTGTGTGCAGCGTTGTCTGTGTGTGGGTGTCTGTGTAGGGCAGTTGTTTGTGGTTCCCAGTGTGTGTGTGTGTGTGTGTGTGTGTGTGTGTGGTGTGTTGTGCAGTGCGCGCGCGCGTGTATGTGTGTGTTGGGGGAGGTGTGCACTCCCCATCGTGCTCCATCCCCTATGCTGCGCACCCCCCATCGTCCTACATCTCCCATCCTGCGCACTCCCAAACGTGCTCCATCCGCCACGCTGCGCACTCCCCATCGTGCTCCATCTCCCATGCTGCGCACTCCCAAACGTGCTCCATCCGCCATGCTGCGCACTCCCAAACGTGCTCCATCCGCCATGCTGCGCACTCCCAAACGTGCTCCATCCACCATGCTGCACACTCCCAAACGTGCTCCATCCGCCATACTCCGCACTCCCCATCGTGCTCCATCCCCCATGCAGCGCACTCCCCATCGTGCTCTATCCCCTATGCTGCGCACCCCCCATCGTGCTCCATCTCCCATGCTGCGCACTCCCAAACGTGCTCCATCCGCCATGCTGCGCACTCCCAAACGTGGTCCATCCGCCATGCTGCGCACTCCCAAACGTGCTCCATCCGCCATACTCCGCACTCCCCATCGTGCTGCATCCCCCATGCTGCGCACTCCCAAACGTGCTCCATCCGCCATGCTGCGCACTCCCAAACGTGCACCATATGCCATGCTGCGCACTCCCAAACGTGCTCCATCCGCCATGCTGCGCACTCCCCATCGTGCTCCATCCCCCATGCTGCGCACTCCCCATCGTGCTCCATCCCCCATGCTGCGCACTCCCCATCGTGCTCCATCTCCCATGCTGCGCACTCCCCATCGTGCTCCATCCGCCATGCTGCGCACTCCCAAACGTGCTCCATCCGCCATGCTGCGCACTCCCAAACGTGCTCCATCCGCCATACTCCGCACTCCCCATCGTGCTCCATCCCCCATGCAGCGCACTCCCCATCGTGCTCCATCCCCTATGCTGCGCACCCCCCATCGTGCTCCATCTCCCATGCTGCGCACTCCCAAACGTGGTCCATCGCCATGCTGCGCACTCCCAAACATGCTCCATCCGCCATACTCCGCACTCCCCATCGTGCTGCATCCCCCATGCTGCGCACTCCCAAACGTGCTCCATCCGCCAGGCTGCGCACTCCCAAACGTGCTCCATACGCCATGCTGCGCACTCCCAAACGTGCTCCATCCGCCATGCTGCGCACTCCCCATCGTGCTTCATCCCCCATGCTGCGCACTCCCAAACGTGCTCCATCCGCCATGCTGCGCACTCCCCATCGTGCTCCATCTCCCATGCTGCGCACTCCCAAACGTGCTCCATCCGCCATGCTGCGCACTCCCAAACGTGCTCCATCCGCCATGCTGCGCACTCCCAAACGTGCTCCATCCGCCATACTCCGCACTCCCCATCGTGCTCCATCCCCCATGCAGCGCACTCCCCATCGTGCTCCATCCCCTATGCTGCGCACCCCCCATCGTGCTCCATCTCCCATGCTGCGCACTCCCAAACGTGGTCCATCGCCATGCTGCGCACTCCCAAACATGCTCCATCCGCCATACTCCGCACTCCCCATCGTGCTGCATCTCCCATGCTGCGCACTCCCAAACGTGCTCCATCCGCCATGCTGCGCACTCCCAAACGTTCTCCATCCGCCATGCTGCGCACTCCCAAACGTTCTCCATCCGCCATGCTGCGCACTCCCAAACGTGTTCCATCCAAACGTGCTCCATCCGCCATGCTGCGCACTCCCAAACGTGCTCCATCCGCCATGCTGCGCACTCCCAAACGTGCTCCATCCGCCATGCTGCGCACTCCCAAACGTGCTCCATCCGCCATGCTGCGCCAGCATCAGCCTCTCTGCCCGCAGCATCAGCCTCTCTCCTCCCAGCATCAGCCTCTCTCCTCCCAGCATCAGCCTCTCTCCTCCCAGCATCAGCCTCTCTCCTCCCAGCATCAGCCTCTCTCCTCCCAGCATCAGCCTCTCTGTCCCCAGCATCAGCCTCTCTGTCCCCAGCATCAGCCTCTCTGTCCCCAGCATCAGCCTCTCTGTCCCCAGCATCAGCCTCTCTGTCCCCCGCATCAGCCTCTCTGTCCCCCGCATCAGCCTCTCTGTCCCCCGCATCAGCCTCTCTGTCCCCCGCATCAGCCTCTCTGTCCCCAGCATCAGCCTCTCTGTCCCCAGCATCAGCCTCTCTCATCCCAGCATCAGCCTCTCTCATCCCAGCATCAGCCTCTCTGTCCCCAGCATCAGCCTCTCCATCCCAGCCTTCCCCAGGATCAGCCTCTCTCCTCCCAGCCTCCTCCAGCACGACATGCTCCTCTGCTGACACTCACACACCCGATTGCATACACTCACACACACCCACACACCCCCGATCGCATACACTCACGCACACACACACTGACGATATTGCACATACGCGCTCATACTCACAACATCCGGAGATACCACATGCTTCTGGCCATGTGATCCTCCGACAGGTCCTGGAAGGTCACAACAGCACAGTATAGAGGCCGAGAAGCAAGCGATATCGCCGGATGCTGTGAGTGTGTGGATGCGATGTGATGTATGTGTGAGGTGTGTGTGAGAGTGAGTGTGAGCCGGTGTACACTGTTAACTATGATACACATCGCGTAACCAAGGGACCTTAGTTACCCGATGTGTATAATGGTTAACAGCGTTCACGGGCTCCGTGAAGATCCCAGCATCGCAAGGTTATGTCTGGCGCTGCTGGGATCGTGACGGGGCCGGTGTAGAAGCAAGCGATATCCCAGGATGTTGTGAGTGTGTGGATGTGATGTGTGAGGTGTGTGTGAGAGTGAGTGTGATCTGATGTGTGTGTACTCACCTGGGAGTCGGAGCTAAGTGTCAGTTGCGCAAGAGCGAGCGTGCATTGCATGAGGGGGGCGGGGCCTGCAGAGAGCCGGGACGAGAGGCCAATCCGTGTGGGGGGGGCGGGGCCATGGCGAGCCCAGCGGCCAATCAGCTTTGTGTCACCGTAAGGACACAATTTTGGAGCATGACAGACAGACAGACAGAATAAGGCAATTATATATATAGATAGCTCCCAGCTCCATTCAGTTTAATGGCTGCAGGATTTTTGTAGAGTAACTGGAAAGCGCGGGGTTAAATTTTCCCGCCCAAACATAGTCTATGACGTTCCCTGAGTCACATGGGGCGTCTGTGCAAAATTTCATGATTGTACATGCGACGGAGCGGATTCCTTTAGCGGACATACACACATACACTGAGCTTTATATATTAGATATACACAGTATATAATATATATTTTATTTTTTTTGAACATGTTGTTAATTATGTTTGGAGAAAGGAGATGTGATTTAAAGGGAACCTGTCAGGTCCTGTACACAGCCAGAATCAAGAGCAGTTCTCGGCGTATATTGCTAATCCATGCTTGGCAGTCTCAGCCTGTAGTAGCATAGATAAAGCGATCTTTAGAAAAAGTATTTCTAAAGATCCTTTATGATATGCAAATGATTGCAGGTGTGGCGCCCTGGACCAGCCAGGTCGTCACAAGTACTGCAACAACACACCCCACACCCTGAGATAGGCACACCAGTCACACAGAAATCCTTGTTGCCTCCCTCCAGGGGCTGATGTCCACACCAGGTGGGGTGGAGCCAGGCGGTTGGCCCCACCCACCGAGGAGTTCACAGTCCTGGAGGCGGGAAAGGAAGTCAGTGAAGTTAGGGAGAGTGAAGGAGAAGGAGGAAAGTAGCAGTTGAGGAGCGATCTGACCATGTCTGGGTACGTGGCCCGAGCACCAAGAGCAAGGTTGGCAGACGGTGGTGGCCGTCTGCAGGAGAGGCCAATTGACGCGGAACCGTAGGACCGGGGATGGGCGGTGGCCCGCCAGTACCGAACCGGGGAGCGAAGAGAAGCCAGCACAAACCGGCAGGGCTTCCGGATCCCGACCAGGCTTGGAGTCGCCGTTAAACCGGTCACATCCGTTAGTGACCGGAACCTCCGGGGTTTCCTAGCAGCAAAGACCCGACTGAAGGCAACCGTCCAAACCGAGAAAGGGAAATACAGCTACCGCCACAGCTAGAATTCCCAGGGCCAGAGCCTGCGGGCAAAAGGGGCTCCTCCGGCACCTATCCAAGCTGGGGAGCGGGTTACCGGTGGGAAGCCATCGGGACCGAAGATACACAACAGGGGCAGGGAAAGGCAGCCACCACCAACCTTCCGGGGGTAACCACAGCAGCCGGCTGCGGGACCCGTCCATCCAGCCGTTTGTTTTAACGGTGACTCTGTATACATTCTTGGCTGAGTGAGTACCACCATGCCATCTGGCACCGCGCTGCCCCCGCGACCCTGCACCTCGCCAACCCTGCCTCCCTGACTCCTCCCGGGCCCCGGGACCACCAACCCCACTACCAACGGAGGGGAGAGAACCATCTGGGCTGCTCCCTGTCATCGCTCCCAGGGTCCCCGTCCATCCAGAGTAGCGGTGGTGTCCCAACCTCACCACAAACCGTGGGTGGCGTCACGGACCAACTCCCCAAACCCAAACTACCCCCTTTCACTCACGGGCGAGGAGCACCGTTCGAGTCCCTGGATTTGGCCCACTGCTCGAGCCACCGAGCAGCAGCAGCAGCAGCAGTGCCGGACCCGAGCGTGGTGAGCGCAGCGCCCTCCCCGCCCGCGACACAGGGACTAGTCGCAAGGGTGTTACTTCCCTTGGCTAGTCGGCCCACATGGCATGGCCACAGGGATGTGCTTACATGCTAACATGCTAATGAATGCGCAGCATCAGTGGCATGGACGCGTTCACCTCTCTGCTGCCATCTGAGGCTCAGTGCGCATGATCAGAAGTCCTGGACTTTTTGTCAAGCATACCATGAAGGCGGATGTACTTATCCCGGCTCCAAACTGACCAGAAATCTGGGGATCTTGTAATCATGCACACTTAGCCTCGGGTGGCAGCAGAAAGGTGAGAGCGACCATGCCTCTGACGCTGCGCATGCATTAGCATGTTAGTATGCCCACAGGGGTGTGCTTACATGCTAAAGGGGCCGAGTAGCCAAGGAAACTAATGCCTTAGCGACTAGTCCCTGCGCTCATTAGCATATCATAAAGGATCTTTAGAAATACGTTTCTAAAGATCCCTTTATCTATGCTAGTGTATACAGGGACAGTTAGGCAGGGATTAGCAATATGCACCAAGAACTGATCGTGGTCCGGGGTCCATATTGGACCTGACAGGTTCCCTTTAAGCCTCATCGCACAAAGTAATTCATCCAAAAAATAAAATAAAATAGAAATATGTAAAAAAAATAATTGCCAACTTTAAATGTAATTGACAAATACATGAAATTTAAAAGGTAAGTAATTTATTATCATTTTTTCCCCTTAGTCCATTTTTTTTGGGTGACCTCGAACAACCCCATTAAAGCAGAATCTTTAGAAAAACAGGCTTAATTTTGTGCAGTAAAAGGTCGGGGCGCGTTTAATTATATTAATTAAGTAAATGAGGATTATTTTCTCCTTGTCATCGCGTCCCGTTGTCCCTAATCCTCACTTTCCTGTCAGCGGAGAGATCCCGGGGAGGGATAAGGATTATTTGTGATCAGAAATCCTCTAAGGATTGTGCATTTTGTCAGCAAAGAGGAAAACAATTATCACAACTGGAAGCTGCGCTGTGTAAGGTGGTGATCTATGTTACTTCTTGATTTATTGTAAAGGAAATGCAAAAATAATAATCTGCCTAAAAAATCAAGATATATTCTGTATTTCATAAGTTTGTATCTATAGGAATGATGACCATTATTTCCACTGTGCTCATGTATAAACCTTGTATAGCTCAACTCTAAGGTAACAATATATTGTATCATACCACTACAGCGTAGAAAGAAAAAATATATACTGTATACAGGAGCCGTTACCTGTGCCAAGTCCGTCCATGCCGGGAATATCGTCTCCAAACCTGAAGCCAAAATAAGAAAAATTGATAAAAATGTACAGAGAATAATATAATGGTGTTATAGTAGTTATATTCTTGTACATAGGGAGCAGTATTATAGTAGTTATATTCTTGTACATAGGGGCAGTATTATAGTAGTTATATTCTTGTATATAGGGGGCAGTATTATAGTAGTTATATTCTTGTACATAGGGGGCAGTATTATAGTAGTTATATTCTTGTACATAGAGGGTAGTATTATAGTAGTTATATTCTTGTACATAGGAGCAGTATTATAGTAGTTATATTCTTGTATATAGGGGGGCAGTATTATAGTAGTTATATTCTTGTACATAGGGGGGCAGTATTATAGTAGTGATATTCTTGTACATAGGGGGCAGTATTATAGTAGTTATATTCTTGTACATAGGAGCAGTATTATAGCAGTAATATTCTTGTACATAGGGGACAGTATTATAGTAGTTATATTCTTGTACATAGGGGCAGTATTATAGTAGGTATATTCTTGTACATAGGAGCAGTATTATAGCAGTTATATTCTTGCACATAGGAGCAGTATTATAGCAGTTATATTCTTGTATATAGGGCCAGTATTATAGCAGTAATATTCTTGTACATAGGGGACAGTATTATAGTAGTTGTATTCTTGTACATAGGGGCAGTTGTATAGTAGTTATATTCTTGTACATATGAGCAGTATTATAGTAGTTATATTCTTGTACATAGAGGGTAGTATTATAGTAGTTATATTCTTGTACATAGCAGCAGTATTATAGTAGTTATATTCTTGTACATAGGGGACAGTATTATAGTAGTTATATTCTTGTACATAGGGGCAGTATTATAGTAGTTATATTCTTGTACATAGAGGGTAGTATTATAGTAGTTATATTCTTGTACATAGAGGGCAGTATTATAGTAGTTATATTCTTGTACATAGCAGCAGTATTATATTAGTTATATTCTTGTACATAGGGGACAGTATTATAGTAGTTATATTCTTGTACATAGGGGCAGTATTATAGTAGTTATATTCTTGTACATAGGGGTCAGTATTATAGTAGTTATATTCTTGTACATAGAGGGTAGTATAGTAGTTATATTCTTGTACATAGAGGGTAGTATTATAGTAGTTATATTCTTGTACATAGCAGCAGTATTATAGTAGTTACATTCTTGTACATAGGGGGCAGTATTATAGTAGTTATATTCTTGTACATAGGGGGCAGTATTATAGTAGTTATATTCTTGTACATAAGGACAGTATTATAGTAGTTATATTCTTGTACATAGGGGGCAGTATTATAGTAGTTATATTCTTGTACATAGAGGGTAGTATAGTAGTTATATTCTTGTACATAGAGGGTAGTATTATAGTAGTTATATTCTTGTACATAGGGGGCAGTATTATAGTAGTTATATTCTTGTACATAGGGGGCAGTATTATAGTAGTTATATTCTTGTACATAGAGGGTAGTATTATAGTAGTTATATTCTTGCACATAGGAGCAGTATTATAGCAGTTATATTCTTGTATATAGGGCCAGTATTATAGCAGTAATATTCTTGTACATAGGGGACAGTATTATAGTAGTTATATTCTTGTACATAGGGGCAGTATTATAGTAGGTATATTCTTGTACATAGGAGCAGTATTATAGCAGTTATATTCTTGCACATAGGAGCAGTATTATAGCAGTTATATTCTTGTATATAGGGCCAGTATTATAGCAGTAATATTCTTGTACATAGGGGACAGTATTATAGTAGTTATATTCTTGTACATAGGGGCAGTTTTATAGTAGTTATATTCTTGTACATAGGGGCAGTATTATAGTAGTTATATTCTTGTACATAGCGGGCAGTATTATAGTAGTTATATTCTTGTACATAGGGGCAGTATTATAGTAGTTATATTCTTGTACATAGAGGGTAGTATTATAGTAGTTATATTCTTGTACATAGGGGGCAGTATTATAGTAGTTATATTCTTGTACATAGGGGGCAGTATTATAGTAGTTATATTCTTGTACATAGAGGGTAGTATTATAGTAGTTATATTCTTGTACATAGGGGGCAGTATTATAGTAGTTATATTCTTGTACATAGGGGGCAGTATTATAGTAGTTATATTCTTGTACATAGGGGCAGTATTATAGTAGTTATATTCTTGTACATAGGGGCAGTATTATAGTAGTTATATTCTTGTACATAGAGGGTAGTATTATAGTAGTTATATTCTTGTACATAGCAGCAGTATTATAGTAGTTATATTCTTGTACATAGGGGGCAGTATTATAGTAGTTATATTCTTGTACATAGAGGGTAGTATTATAGTAGTTATATTCTTGTACATAGGGGGCAGTATTATAGTAGTTATATTCTTGTACATAGGGGGCAGTATTATAGTAGTTATATTCTTGTACATAAGGACAGTATTATAGTAGTTATATTCTTGTACATAGGGGACAGTATTATAGTAGCTATATTCTTGTACATAGGGGCAGTATTATAGTAGTTATATTCTTGTACATAAGGGCAGTATTATAGTAGTTATATTCTTGTACATAGGGGCAGTTTTATAGTAGTTATATTCTTGTACATAGGGGCAGTATTATAGTAGTTATATTCTTGTACATAGCGGGCAGTATTATAGTAGTTATATTCTTGTACATAGGGGCAGTATTATAGTAGTTATATTCTTGTACATAGAGGGTAGTATTATAGTAGTTATATTCTTGTACATAGCAGCAGTATTATAGTAGTTATATTCTTGTACATAGGGGGCAGTATTATAGTAGTTATATTCTTGTACATAGAGGGTAGTATTATAGTAGTTATATTCTTGTACATAGGGGGCAGTATTATAGTAGTTATATTCTTGTACATAGGGGGCAGTATTATAGTAGTTATATTCTTGTACATAGGGGGCAGTATTATAGTAGTTATATTCTTGTACATAAGGACAGTATTATAGTAGTTATATTCTTGTACATAGGGGACAGTATTATAGTAGCTATATTCTTGTACATAGGGGCAGTATTATAGTAGTTATATTCTTGTACATAAGGGCAGTATTATAGTAGTTATATTCTTGTACATAGGGGCAGTTTTATAGTAGTTATATTCTTGTACATAGGGGCAGTATTATAGTAGTTATATTCTTGTACATAGCGGGCAGTATTATAGTAGTTATATTCTTGTACATAGGGGCAGTATTATAGTAGTTATATTCTTGTACATAGAGGGTAGTATTATAGTAGTTATATTCTTGTACATAGAGGCAGTATTATAGTAGTTATATTCTTGTACATAAGGACAGTATTATAGTAGTTATATTCTTGTACATAGGGGGCAGTATTATAGTAGTTATATTCTTGTACATAGGGGGCAGTATTATAGTAGTTATATTCTTGTACATAAGGACAGTATTATAGTAGTTATATTCTTGTACATAGGGGACAGTATTATAGTAGCTATATTCTTGTACATAGGGGCAGTATTATAGTAGTTATATTCTTGTACATAAGGGCAGTATTATAGTAGTTATATTCTTGTACATAGGGGCAGTATTATAGTAGTTATATTCTTGTACATAGGGGCAGTATTATAGTAGTTATATTCTTGTACATAAGGGCAGTATTATAGTAGTTATATTCTTGTACATAGGGGACAGTATTATAGTAGGTATATTCTTGTACATACGGGCAGTATTATAGTAGCTATATTCTTGTACATAGGGGCAGTATTATAGTAGTTACTGTATATTCTTGTACATAGGTGGCAGTATTATAGTAGTTATATTCTTGTACATAGGGGCAGTATTATAGTAGTTATATTCTTGTACATAGGGGGCCATAATATTGTGCTCTATTAAATAGTTTACAATCGTGTATTAGCTAAGTGGGTGAAGTGACGATATTCATCAGTAAGTCGCTCATGTTATTACCCTAGAACGCCCTTTCTTGGTGGTTTGCTTTTGAAGTTTCTTGCCTCCCTTTGCTTAAATTTTGGCGCTTTCCTGGGTGTGGGTCCTAATGTTGCTGGAGGCACTGGATTATTTGCTAATGGAGCCAATGTTTTTGTCTCAGTTGCTGCTGGTGCGGCTTCTTCTGCTCTTTCAGATTCGTCCTCTTCCTCGTCTCCATCTTCCGGATTCTTGCCTCCGCCGTCTTCGGTCACCTCTTCTTCTTTGTGCCCGGCACTCGTCCCCTCGTTGTCCTTTTCTGGTTCTTCTGCTTTAGATCCATCTGCAATGTTGTTTTGCTCCGCAGACTCCCTCCTTTTCTCCTGAGGCTCTTGGTCATTGTCTTGTGTGACCCGTATGGAGATCTGGGCCTGCGGTTCTGCAGGTTCTGTCGCTATTACTGGGGTGGATGTTTTAATCCTGTAAAGGGATAAAAAATCTCTATAAATATTAATGTCCTTCAAAACCCAATTAATCTATATATTCCACCACCACTGGGCTGTGACAACAGTACCATCTCGGTTGTCATTTTGGCCCGGCCTAAATGCTGGCTCAATCGCCTTCTGGGCCTATTGGGTTGACAGACAATAACTTTAGATACCAGATGTTGGATGGGGACCCCCTAAATTTACATTTGAGCAGGAATTGGTAGATACTTATCGATGTTTCCTCTTGAAGGGCTCGTGCTTCTTAAATCTACCCCCTCCGGAGTCGTCATCCAGCTGCATCTACGATAGTAGAAATAAAACCGTCAGTCGTAGTATTCTGATCATATAATCCATATTTATCAATGGTCACATCCATCTATTTCTAGGGACGGTCAAAAGGGCAAATCTCCCAAGTACCCCACCATTATACCCCATCCCAGCATTATTTGGTTGTTATGGACTTTGTGCCGCTACTTGGTATTGAAAAACTGCTATATGGTTGTTTGATATTTTACTTTAAAAGATGCTTTTTTTTCACTATATGGTGGTATTATACAGGCACCATATGGCTGTAATATGTGTTTATTGTAGGTCACAATATTTGTTGCCCACGGACATTTTTGACCATTGTCACTACCTAAGCCCCTTCCACCAGTTTAGAATTGTTCCCCTTTTCCCCCAATCACATATACCGTAAATACTAATATAATTACCGTATATGTTGCTCTTTGACTTTCGCAAAAAACTCAGCTTTTTGCTGAAATCTGACAAAATTACGTATACATTTTTTAACTATAATATATATATATATATATATATATATATATATATATATATATATATATACACACACACACATACACATACACACACAGCAAAGGTTTGGACACACCTTCTTATTCTTTATTTTCATGACACTGAAAATTGTAGCTTCACATTGAAGGCATCAAAACTATGAATTAACACATGTGGAATGAAATACTTAACAAACAAGTGTAAAACAACTGAAAATTTGTCTTATATTCTAGGTTCTTCACAGTCGCCACCTTTTGCTTTGATTACTGCTTTGCACACTCTTGGCATTCTCTTGATGAGCTTCAAGAGGTAGTCACCGGAAATGGTTTTCACTTCACAGGTGCGCCCTGTCAGGTTTAATAAGTGGGATTTCTTGCCTTAAAAATGGGGTTGGGGCCATCAGTTGTGTTGTGCAGAAGGCTGGTGGATACACAGCTGATCGTCCTACTGAATAGACTGAATACAAATTCTAAGTAAAGAAAAACGAATGGCCATCAGTACTTTAAGAAATGAAGGTCAGTCAGTCCTAAAAATTGGGAAAACTTTGAAAGTGTCCTCAAGTGCAGTGGCAAAAAGCATCAAACGCTACAAAGAAAATGGCTCACATGAAGACCGCCCCAGGAAAGGAAGACCAAGAGTCATCTCTGCTGCGGAGGATAAGTTTATCCGAGTCACCAGCCTCAGAAATCGCAGGTTACCAGCAGCTCAGATTAGAGGCCAGGTCAATGCCACACAGAGTTCTAGCAGCAGACACATCTCTAGAACAACTGTTAAGAGGAGGCTTTGTGCCTGCAGCAGGCCTTCATGGTAAAATAGCTGCTAGGAAACCACTGCTAAGGACAGGCAACAAGCAGAAGAGACTTGTTTGGGCTAAAGAACACAAGGAATGGATGACCAGTGGAAATCTGCTTTGGTCTGATGAGTCCAAATTTGAGATCTTTGGATCCAACCACCGTGTCTTTGTGCGACGCAGAAAGGGTGAATGGATAGACTCTACATGGCTGGTTCCCACCGTGAAGCATGGAGGAGGAGGTGTGATGGTGTGGGGGGGCTTTGCTGGTGACACTACTGGGGATTTATTCAAAATTGAAGGCATACAGAACCAGCATGGCTACCACAGCATCTTGCAGCGGCATGCTATTCCATCCGGTTTGCGTTTAGTTGGACCATCATTTATTTTTCAACAGGACAATGACCCCAAACACACCTCCAGGCTGTGTAAGGGCTAATTGACTAAGAAGGAGAGTGATGGGGTGCTACGCCAGATGACCTGGCCTCCACAGTCACCAGACCTGAACCCAATCCAGATGGTTTGGGGTGAGCTGGACCGCAGAGTGAAGGCAAAAGGGCCAACAAGTGCTAAGCATCTCTGGGAACTCCTTCAAGACTGTTGGAAAACCATTTCCGGTGACTACGTCTTGAAGCTCATCAAGAGAATGCCAAGAGTGTGCAAAGCAGTAATCAAAGCAAAAGGCGGCTACTTGGAAGAACCTAGAACACAAGACATATTTTCAGTTGTTTCACACTTTTTTGTTAAGTATTTCATTCCACATGTGTTAATTCATAGTTTTGATGCCTTCAATGTGAATCTACAATTTTCAGAGTCATGAAAATAAAGAAAACTATTTGAATGAGGTGTGTCCAAACTTTTGGTCTGTACTGTATATATTTTTACTTATTTTAAAATAATTGTTTATTAACAGTATCCATAGCCCTAGCCCTAAACCTAGTCCAATCCCTAATTCTAACTTTAGCTCTATAACTAATCCTATACTATCCTTAATTTTAATCCTAGCCGTAACCCTATTCCTATCCCTAGCACTAACCTTAATCTTAGACCTAATCTTTGTATTTTCCCTAAATCTAGTCCTATTAATCCGAGCCCTAATCCCAGTATCATCCCTAGCCCTAACCCTAAAATTAGCCGTAGCCTTAATCTTAGCCCTAACTCTATTGCTTTCTCTAGCCCTAACCTTAATCATAGCCCTAACTTTTGTACTATCCCTAAATCTAGCTTTATTAATCCTAGCCATAACTCTAGTCTTGGCCCTAGCCCTTAAATTAGGCCTAATTTTAATCCTGGCCCAAACCATATTCCTATCCCTAGCACTAACCTAAATCCTAGGCCTAACCTTTGTACTATTCCTAAATCTATCCTGAACTATTAATCCTAGCCATAACACTAGTCCTGTCTCTAGCCTTAATCCTAAAATTAGGCCCAATCTTAATCCTAGCCTTTTCCCGATTCCTAACCCTAGCACTAACCTTAATCTTAGCCATAACTTTTGTATTATCCCTAAATCTAGCCTATTAATCCTAGCCCTCACCCTAGTTCTGTTGCTAGCCGTAACCCTAAAATGAGCCCTAACCCTATTCTTAACCCAATTCCTAACCCTAACCTTAATCTTAGCCTTAACCTTTGTACTATCCCTAAGTCTTGCCGTAACTATTAATCCTAGCCCTAACTCTAATATTAGCCCTAATCTTAATCCTAGCTCTAACCCTATTCCTATCCCAAGTACTAACCTAAATCTTAGCCCTAACCTTTGTACTATCCTTAAATTTAGCCCTGTCTATTAATCCTAGACCTAACACTAAAATTAGGCCTATCCTTAATCCTTGCTCTAACTCCATTGTTATTCCTAGAATTTACCTTAATCTTAGCCCTAACCTATGTACTATCTTTAAATCTAACCCTAACAGTTAATCCTAGCACTAACCCTGGCCCTAACCCTAAAATTAGCCCTAACCTTAATCATAGCTCTAACCTTATACCTTTCCCTAGCACTAACCTTAATCCTAGCCCTAATTTTTCTACTATCTTTAAATCCAGCCCTAACTATTAATCCTAGCCCTAACCCTAGTACTATCCCTATCCCTAAAATTAGGCCTAACCTTAATACGAACCCTAACCCTATTCCTATCCCTAGTACTAACCTTAATCCTAGCCCTAACCTTTGTACTATCCCTAAATATAGCCCTATTAATCCTAGCACTAACTCTAGTCCTGTCACTAGCCATAACCCTAAAATTAGACCTAACCCTAATATTAGGCCTAACCTTAATCCTAGTTCTAACCCTATCCTATCCCTAGAACTAACCTTAATCTTAGCCCTAACCGTAATACTATCCCTAAAATCAGCCCTAACCTTATTCCTAAGCCTAGAACTAACCTTAATTTTAACCCTAACCCTAGTACTATCCCTAGCTGTAACCCTAAGCCCTAGCCTTAATCCTAGCCCTTACCTTTGTACTATTCCTAAATCTATCCCTATTATTTCTTGACAGCATCGATCATTTGATAGTGGGGTCATGGAGGGGGGGGGAGTTTTGCCTCCATAGACGTTACCACATTTTGTAACCGCCCGTGCGACAACTCTGAAACTATGCCCTTGACTGTATGGTGCAGGACATAGACAGAAAAGGGATCCTGTGCAAAAACAATATATGGTCCCATTGCAGAGGTTTCTTGATGCTTTGGAGGTAGAAATAGCCTCTGACCTCTTGGACCTCTGGTACGGTGCTATTATATGGGCACTGTTAGGTAGTACTATTTAGATACAGTATGACAGCAGCAGCATGGTGATCATGAAAGGGGAGAACTAGACATTCCCTTTATATTTACATCATCATGGCCTCATCTTTGCTTTATCCCACATGTTTTTTGATCCTCTCCTGGACATTTTGGCCATGGGCGGCTTCATGGACGGGCGGAGTATATGCACTCGTAATCAGATTACGCTCCCGGCCATTCTGTAAATGCACAGTTGCACTCTTCTGGAATAATCCACTTTTATCACAGCTGCGGATGGAAGTTGGCGGCTCTGGAGGACCCGGAGATGACCTCTGTCGGGGCGTTTGGATGTGAGGGGTCTGTGCACGTGTTCTCCAGGTATTTACCCAAATTGGAGAACCCTCTTTTAGGGCCAATTCCATGTAAAATGTGCAAGGTCATATGGAGCCCCCCGATTATGTAGATGATAAACCCTGACGTCCCTGTTGTGAAACCCATCATTCGAGGGAGCAGGTGAAGGGTATTAGCGTTTTTAAAGGGCTCATCCCATCAGATCCGAACCAGTTAAGCCTGAGGTCTCGCACAGGCCAGCGATGACGTATGGCGGTATTTTCCTTTATTGAAAGATAATCCTAATAAGCAGCTCCTGTCCATAAGTTATAATTATACGAGTTACGGCCATTGCAGAAGCCGTTTCTATGACCCTCCACTCGGGGTTATAGATCTGCGACCTACGGTGAGATTCTCCCTGTGTCATCCATCACTCCAGCATCCATATACAGTATAATGTCGCCATGACGATCCTCCATCATTACCCAATGTTACCAAATCACTATGGCACCAACAATCAACAATTTTTCAAATACAGTATGATTAGCACGGTGGCTCAGTGGTTAGCACTGCAGTCTTGTGGTGGCTCAGTGGTTAGCACTGCAGTCTTGTGGCGGCTCAGTGGTTAGCACTGCAGTCTTGCAGCACTGGGGGTCCTCGGTTTAAATCCCACCAAGGACACCATCTGCAAGGAGTTTGTATGTTCTCCCCGTGTTTGCGTGGGTTTCCTCCGGGTACTCCAGTTTCCTCCCACAATTCAAAATTCTACTGATAGGGACTCTAGATTGTGAGCCCCAATGGGGACAGTGTTCCTGATATATGTAAAGCGCTGTGAAATTAATAGCACTATATAAATGAATAAATTATTATTATTGTTTATGTTAAAAATAGCGACTTCTCTATGATTACATAAGTGTCTAGTTGTTTTGTTATAGATGAGAAGCTGCAGGTCTGTGCTCTGCTCCCTCTGCCCCGGTCCACTGAACTCTCTTGTGCTCCACGTTGGGCTTTGCAACTAGCCCGGTGTGCTCCCATGTAATGAACGTCCTTCCAAGACACACACACGTTTTGGTATTAAGACTTCACTGTTCCTAGGTCTTTTATTTTGTCTATGCACAACTACCTTCCTGCCTGCGGTTTCCAGTATCGCACACCCTACCTGTGGTCACCAGGACGTCCTGTCTGCAGCTTCCAGTTGCACAGCTCTCTTCCTACCTACCTACCTACCTGCGGTTACCAGGCCATATCCTGGCTGCCTGTGGCTTCCCAATCCAGAGCTACCTTCCTTCCTGCCTGCGGTTTCCAGTATCGCACAGCCTGCCTGCGGTCAACAGGTTCTCCTGTCTGCAGCTTTCAGTTACACAGCTACCTACTTTCCTGCGGTCATCAGTACAACTCCTGGCTCTCTGTGACTTTCAGATCTACAGCTATCTACTTGCCTGCGGCTTCCAGTATTGCACAACCTATCTGGGGTCACCAGGACATCCTGTCTACAGCTTCCAGTTCCACAACTACCTACCTGCCTGCTGTTTCCAGAATCGCACAACCTGCCTGAAGTCACCAGGACATCTCCTGCCTGTCTATGATGACTTCCAGATCCACAGCTACCTACCTACCTGTGGTTTCCAAGATTGCACAACCTGCCTGCGATCATCAGGACGTCCTGTCTGTAGCTCTCAGTTACACAGATACCTACCTGCCTTTGGTCATCTGTACATCTTTTGACTATCTGTGGCTTTCTGATCCACTGCTAACTACTTGCCTGCAGTTTCCAGTATTGCACAACCTGCCTGCGGTCACCAGGAAGTTATGGCTTGAGATTCCTGATCCATAGCTACCTACTTGCCTGCAGTTAACAGTACAAATCCTGGCTATATCTGTGGCTTCCTGATCCATAGCTAACTACCTGCCTGCGGCTTCCAGTATCGCACAACCTGCCTGCGGTCACTAAACAAGTCCTTTTTGTAGCTTTCAGTTGCACAGCTACCACCTGCCTGCAGTCCCCGGGACGGCTCTAGGCTGTCAGCTTTCAGTTTCACAGCAATATACCTGCTTGTGGTCTCTAGAACGTCTTCTGGCTGTCTGCATCTTCCAGATCCACAGCTACCTCCCTGCCTCCGGTTTTCAGTATTGCACAACCTGCCTGCGCTCACCAGGACGTCCTGTCTGCAGCTTCCAGTTGCACAGCTACAGTACCTGCCTGCCTGTGGTCTCCAGGTTGTCTCCTGGCTGTCTGCGGCTTCCAGTGTCACAGCTACCTACTTGCCTGCGGTTTCCAGTAGTGCGCAACCTATCTGGGGTCACCATTATGTCCTGTCTGCAGCTTCCAGTTGCACAGCTGCCTACCTGCCTGTGGTCTCTAGGACATCTCCTGGCTGTCTGCGGCTTCCTGTTCCACAGCTACCTACCTGCCTGTAGTTTACGGTATCGCAACCACCTGTCTGTTGTCCTCAGGATGCCTTCTGCCTGCTGTTTCCAGTATCTCCAGTCCCTTTGCTCTCTGTTCCCTGCGTTCTTCACCCATCTGCTGCCCTGACGCCCATGACCTGAGTGCCCACCCGGACCTTGAGTTTAGAGGATCCACCTCACTTAGTGAGAGTCTCAGCAGTATAACACCATATCTGTACACCGGCGCGATATATGTTATATATTCGGATTCAAATCTATATTACGCCTTGCATTTTAGTCTACGACTCTTACAGAAATTGCCCCCCCCCCCTTAAATATTAAACATGAGCTAACAAATAGTTAAAAAAAAATTGGGTTAATTCAGCTTGAGGAAAAAAAGCCGCCTTAGAGGTAATCTTATTAATCTTATGACAATGTATAAATACAGAGTATAGAACATAAAGACTACAGATGAGGAAGGATATTCAAAGAGTGTCTAAAATTTGCAAATCAATTAGTTAATAATTCGAATTCTCTGCATTAATTACAAAGATTCCGACTGTTCTAAACATTCCGAGAAAGTATACAATTGTCTTCCTCCTTATTTCTATAATGGTACTGTGAATAAATCACCAGACAATTGTGTTAAGGAGAATAGTGTTCCCCCGTGGTCCCCACAAAGCTTCTCATGAGCCAGATCAGACACCCCATACTTTGCACTGACGAGGGGCAAGCACCCCGAAACACCGTGTCTGCAAATTGCGATTCTGATCTGGCATATATATCCTAGGTCATATGCAAAGGATTGTTAAAAATCCACATTTGACTTTTAGGAACGCTACTTCCAATAGGTGGCGCTGCGCTAGAGTTTGTCTCCTTTCCTGGAGAGACAATTTGCATACAATTGTGCAAAATTTTGTGAATTGGCCTAAAATTTCATTGGCTTGGCATGAACTAAAGTAAGATGCCATTCTGAAGAGTCTCTGACTCGTCCAGCCATCACAACTTGGCCCCGGTCATAGTCGCTCAAACCTTCCCGCTTGCTCATGTTTCCCGCTTGCACAGATTTCACTTGCTGCCTTACCCATCCCTTTCCTTCCTTTGATGAGTGCCGTTATTAGCCGATAATGTTGATGACTTTCTGTGACCTTGTTATGGCTGATCGGGGTATAGCAGGGGTCTTGATTTGGGGTAATGAGAGGAATCTTACCTTGCTGGAATGAGGTGACTTGCTCCTAGAGATTATTTGTATATACGAGATGCGGTAATGGAGCTGCATGCTAGGTGCTGCGGCTTATTAATAGCTACTTACAGAGGCTTGCTGACATCATTAAGTACTGAGCTGTCAGATGCACGTCTGAGGTTACCACTTACATCCCGGCCAGATTAGCTGCAACTGATTAAAGCTAACCCCGGTGTGATGCACTAAAGTGTTTGTGATGCCACTTGTGCGTTTCTATTACAGGACAGAAATCTGAATGGATCATTTGATATATACCGTGTTTCCCTAAAATAAGCCCTAGCAGGGATTTTCATCCTTATCAACGTAAGGCTTAAATATAAGCCCTACCCCGAATATAAGCCCTACCCCGAATATAAGCCCTACCCCGAATATAAGCCCTACCCCGAGTCTTTGTGCAATGCAGAAAAGGTGAACGGATGGACTCTACATGGCTGGTTCCCACCGTGAAGCATGGTGGAGGACGTGTGATGGTGTGGGGGGGCTTTGCTGATGACACTGTTGGGGATTTATTCAAAATTGAAGGCATACTGAACCAGCATGGCTACCACAGCATCTTGCAGCGGCATGCTATTCCATCAGGTTTGCGTTTAGTTGGACCATCATTTATTTTTCAACAGGACAATGACCCCAAACACACCTCCAGGCTGTGTAAGGGCTATGTGACTAAGAAGGAGAGAGATGGGGTGCTACGCCAGATGACCTGGCCTCCACAGTCACCAGACCTGAACCCAATCGAGATGGTTTGGGGTGAGCTGGACCGCAGAGTGAAGGCAAAAGGGCCAACAAGTGCTAAGCATCTCTGGGAACTCCTTCAAGACTGTTGGAAAACCATTTCCGGTGACTACCTCTTGAAGCTCATCAAGAGAATGCAAAGAGCGTGCAAAGCAAAAGGTGGATACTCTGAAGAACCTAGAATATAAGACATATTTTCAGTTGTTTCACACTTTTTTGTTTAGTATTTCATTCCACATGTGTTAATTCATAGTCTTGATGCCCTCAATGTGAATTATAATTTTCGGAGTCATGAAAATAAAGAAGGAGGCCAGGTCATCTGGCGTAGCACCCCATCTCTCTCCTTCTTAGTCACATAGCCCTTATACAGCCTGGAGGTGTGTTTGGGGTCATTGTCCTGTTCAAAAATAATTGATGGTCCAGCTAAACGCAAACCGGATGGAATAGCACGCCGCTGCAAGATGCTGTGGTAGCCATGCTGGTTCTGTATGCCTTCAGTTTTTAATAAATCCCCAACAGTGTCAGCAGCAAAGCCCCCCCACACCATCACACCTCCTCCACCATGCTTCACAGTGGGAACCAGCCATGTAGAGTCCATCCGTTCACCTTTTCTACAAAGACACGATGATTGGATCCAAAGAACTCAAATTTGGACTCATCAGACCAAAGCACAGATTTCCACTGGTCTAATGTCCATTCCTTGTGTTCTTTACCCCAAACAAGTCTCTTCTGCTTGTTGCCTGTCCTTAGCAGTGGTTTCCTAGCAGCTATTTTACCATGAAGGCTGCTGCACAAAGTCTCCTCTTAACAGTTGTTCTAGAAATGAGCAGGTGTGTCCAAACGTTTGGTCTGTACTGTATGTATATAATATAATATACTGTGTATATATATATATATATATATATATATATGTGTGTGCAATTTGATGTATGTGAGTGTCGGCCAGGATCAGGGCAGGACCACATGGAGCGTACCAGCTGGGAATGCCCGTCGAAAATCGCAGGAGGATGTTTGGATTCTGGTATGATTCTCCTGGGAAGGGCGGTCTGCTTTTTTGGGGGTAAACTTACCTCCAACCGCATTTCCCTAAGAACAAGCACTGCCCCGAAAATAAGCACTAGGGCATTTTTCAGGGCAAAATCTAATATAGGACAGTGTCTTATTTTCGGGTTCTCCGCTATTGTTATGACTGAGCCCTACAACTCAAAAGGGGATGAAAAATCAGGAGAGGTGTTAAATCTGCAGCCCACAGGTCACTATTCCGTCTACGAGAAGCCCTAAATCTCACCCTGATTTGTCCCTGCCCAACCGCAGAGGTTGAGACCCTAAGATAAGACTGGGGTCCCCACACAACATCGGCTGATCCTGAGTGTCCTTAACTGCACCCTCAATTCAGAAAGAGAATCTTTAACTCAGGAGCTGGGACTCCAAACATCCATCCACCTAGGAATATAGCCAGCAATGAAGAGAAGTGCATGGCAAGTATAAATAGCCGCTCCTAGAATGTTATCGGGCCAACAAAACAAGGAAGTGAAAACACCTGCATAGAAATAAAAAGGAAAGTAAGACAAAGGAAAGACATCTGAACTATCAGCAATTACACAAAGACAAAATAGGCTGTGGTCCTAAATGTAAGAGAATAGGAAGAATGCTGGGAAGGGAAACACACAAACAGACCACCGGGTAAAACAATAGAGATAATTGAGAAGGTGAATCCTTAACTAAAGAGCTGGGACTCCAAACATCCATCCACCTAGGAATATAACCAGCAATGAAGGCAAGTGCATGACTAGTATAAATAACCCCTTCCCAGAATGTGATCGGGCAAACAAAACAAGGAAGTGAAAACACCTGGATAGAAATAAAAAGGAAAGCAAGACAAAGGAAAGACATCAGAACTATCAGCAATTGGACAAAGATAAAATAGGCTGTGGTCCTAAACGTAACAGAATAGGAAGAATGCTGGGAAGGGAAACACTCAAACAGACCACAGGGTAAACCAATAGAGATAATTCAGTACGAGAATCCTTAACTAAAGAGCTGGGACTCCAAAGATCCATCTATCCAGGAATATAGCCAGGAATATACTCAGCAATGAAGGCAAGTGTATGGCGAGTATAAATAACCCCTCCCAGAATGTGATAGGGCCAACAAAATGAGGAATTGAAAACACCTGAATAGCAATAAAAAGGAAAGCAAGACAAAGGAAAGGAAAGACATCAGAACTATCAGCAATTGGACAAAGACAAAATAGGCTGTGGTCCTCAATGTAACAGAATAGGAAGAATGCTGGGAAGAGAAACACACAAACAGACCACAGGGTAAACCAATAGAGATAATTCCGAAAGCGAATCCTTAACTAAAGAGCTGGGACTCCCAAGATCCATCCATCCAGGAATATAGCCAGCAATGATGGCAAATGCCTGGCGAGTATAAATAACCCCTCCCAGCATGTGATAGGGCCAACAAAATGAGGAATTGAAAACACCTGAATAGAACTATAAAGGAAAGCAAGACAAAGGAAAGGAAAGACATCAGAACTATCAGCAATTGGACAAAGACAAAATAGGCTGTGGTTCTAAACGTAACAGAATAAGAAGAATGCTGGGAAGAGAAACACGCAAACAAGAGGGTGAAACAATAGAGATAATTCAGAAAGACAATCCTTAACTAAAGATCTGGGACTCCAAACATCCATCCATCCAGGAATATAGCCAGCAATGAAGGCAAGTGTATGGCGAATATATTCTATTATTTTGTGTTTTATATGCTGCTGTCACTGTGTGACTGCCCCAGTCATGCCCGGTCCGAGAGGACACCCGGTGAGCTGCGAAACACAAAGGAAACACCAGGGTAACAATAAAACAGAGGGTCCTGGCGCTAGGAGGAGGGGAGTGGGGTCACCTACTAATGCTCACCTGAGGCTGATCCCTGCACTCCCTAATGTCCCTAGACGGGTCATTCCCCCGTTTGGCAATCATGTACTTAGGCCCTCACTGGCCCAAAACTCACCCTGACTAGCGTAGGCCTGCGAGACAGAGTAACACCAGGGTAACAATACAACGGAGGGTCCTGGCGCTAGGGAGAAGGGAGTGGGGTCACCTAACACTCACCTGAGGCTGATCCGTACACTCCCTAACGTCCCTAGATGGGTCCTTCCCCCGTTTGCCAATCATGTGCTTAGGCCCTCGCTAGCCCTGAACTCACCCTGAATAGTCTCACCACTGCAATAAGAAAACATGAGGTGAGAAAGACAAACAAGTGTTGAAAGACGCAACAAATAACACTCCATCAGGAACTTCTCAGCTGCAACTGATGCAACACTCAGCTTTCTCAAGAGACTGGCTACTTCCAAGTGGACAGCATAGGTATGAGCTATAGCCGGCATAGGAAGGAGTTAGGAGTGAATACATATGGCAGAAGGGAATGTTTGCAGCTGAGATTATAACTACCTGTTAGATCACTGCAGGATAGAAATGGACCTTAACCTCTTCAGTACTGGAAGGAATTAAATGCGCGCCAACTCAGGGTAAACGATAAGAGGTAACTAAAGCGGATCTGTGATTAACAACACGCTGTGACCTTTGGATCCCAGATCCCCCCAAGATCCCATAACACTTGCAACATTTGCTTATATCCAGACATAACTATATGGACATGCCCTCTGTTTAAGAATAGAATAATATTTTTTCCACTTTTTTTTGCGGTAGTTTTCCTAGCATGCCTGAGCCATTCAGTTTATCTATTTTGTGTTCTTGCATTTTGTGGTCTAGTCCTCATGTTTCATCACTCCGGCTCTGCGCGTTCTGTGTGTCCTCCTGCACAAATACATTATGTTCTCTTTTCTTTAACCTTTAGAGTACACCAATGGCTTAAATTCATATAACATGACGCTCTGGATTCAGGTTTTTTTTCCAAGTCATAAATACAAATCTGTATATAGTATTGTTTCATGTACCTTGTGAAAGTATTCACCCCCTTGGCATTTTATTGTGTTTTGCTGCCCAAAAACCTGGAATTTTGTATTGTTTCACGTACCTTGCGAAAGTATTCACCCCCTTGGCATTTTTTGCGTGTTTTGCTCCCTGAAAACCTGGAATTTTGTATTTTTTCATGTACCTTGCGAAAGTATTCACCCCCTTGGCATTTTATTGTGTTTTGCTGCCCGAAAACCTGGAATTTTGTATTGCTTCATGTACTTTGCCAAAGTATTCACCCCCTTGGCATTTTTTTTTTTGTATTTTGCTACCTGAAAACCTGGAATTTCACTGTTGGGGTTTTTTTCAGGGTTTGCATCAGTTCATGTAAGGAACATGTCTATAACTGGGAACATTCGGTTTTCATTTAATTGTGAAGCAAACAACAAATAGGACACAATAACTGAAAACTTCAGTGTGCATAAATATTCACTCCCCTAAAGTCTGTACTTTGTAGAGCCTCCTTTTGCGGCAATTACAAGTACAAGTCTCCTTGGATAAGTCTCTATGAGCTTTCCACATGTTGTCACTGGGATTTCTGCCCATTCCTCAAGGCAAATCTGCTCCAGCTCCTTCCAGTTAGATGTTTCCTCTGGTGAGCAGCGATCTTCATGTCTGACCACAGATTCTCCATTGGATTAAGGTCTGGGCTGTGACTCGGCCGATCCAATATATTTACAGGCTTCTTAAACCACTCCATTGTTGCTTTAGTTGTAGCTTTGGGTCATTGTCTTGTTGGAAGGTGAAACCTCCGTCCCAGTTTCACATCACTGACAGACTGAAACAGGTTTTGCTCAAGAATATCCCTGTATTTCGCACCATCTGTCTTCCCTTTCTCTGATCCTGCTTCTTAAAGAAACATTCCCCCAGCAGTATGCTGACACCACCATGTTTCACTGTGGGGATGTCATTTTTGAAGTGATAAGCTGTGGTGGTTTGGCATGAGACATAGTGTTTACCTTGGTGGCCAAGGAGTTTAATTTTGGTCTCATCTGACCACAGCACCTTCCTCTATACATTTGGGGAGTCTTCTACATGTGTTTTGGCAAAATCAAAACAAACTTTCCAATTTTTAGCTGTAAGTAAAAACGTTTTTTTGGCCATTCTTCCATAAAGGTGGCTCTATGTGGAGTGTATGGTTTATTGTGGTCATGTGAAAAGATACTCCAGCCTATGCTTAAGAACTCTGCAGCTCCTTCAGGGTTACCATTTGTCTCTGTGCTGCCTCTCTGATTAATGCCTTCCTTGCCCGGACTGAGAGTTTTGGTGGGCGGCCCTCTCTTGGCAGGTTTGTTGTGGTAGCATGTACTTTTCATTTCATGATAATGGATTTGATGGTGCTCTGGGGATCATTAGAGATTGGGATTTTTTTTTAGAACCCAACCCCGACTTGTACTTCTCACGACTTTGACTCTGACTTGTTTGGAGATCTCCTTGGTCTTCATGGTATTGTTTGGAGATCTACTTGGTCTTCATAGTGTTTTTTGGAGATCTCTTTGGTGTTCATGGTGTTTGAAAATCTCCTTGGTCTTCATGGTGTTGTTTGGAGATCTCCTTGGTCTTCATAGTGTTGTTTGGAAATCTCCTTGGTCTTCATGGTGTTGTTTGGAGATCTCCTTGGTCTTCATAGTGTTGTTTGGAGATCTCTTTAGTCTTCATAGTGTTGTTTGGAGATCTCCTTGGTCTTCATAGTGTTGTTTGGAGATCTCCTTGGTCTTCATAGGATTGTTTGGAAATCTCCTTGGTCTTCATGGCGTTGTTTAGAGATCTCCTTGATCTTCATTGTGTTGTTTGAAAAACTCCTTGGTCTTCATGGTGTTGTTTGGAGATTTCCTTGGTCTTCATAGTGTTGTTTGGAAATCTCCTTGGCCTTCATGGTGTTGTTTGGAGATCTCCATGGTCTTCATGGTGTTGTTTGGAGATCTCCTTGGTCTTCATGGTGTTGTTTGGAGATCTCCTTGGTCTTCATGGTATTGTTTGGAGATCTACTTGGTCTTCATAGTGTTTTTTGGAGATCTCTTTGGTGTTCATGGTGTTTGAAAATCTCCTTGGTCTTCATGGTGTTGTTTGGAGATCTCCTTGGTCTTCATAGTGTTGTTTGGAAATCTCCTTGGTCTTCATGGTGTTGTTTGGAGATCTCCTTGGTCTTCATAGTGTTGTTTGGAGATCTCTTTAGTCTTCATAGTGTTGTTTGGAGATCTCCTTGGTCTTCATAGTGTTGTTTGGAGATCTCCTTGGTCTTCATAGGATTGTTTGGAAATCTCCTTGGTCTTCATGGCGTTGTTTAGAGATCTCCTTGATCTTCATTGTGTTGTTTGAAAAACTCCTTGGTCTTCATGGTGTTGTTTGGAGATTTCCTTGGTCTTCATAGTGTTGTTTGGAAATCTCCTTGGCCTTCATGGTGTTGTTTGGAGATCTCCATGGTCTTCATGGTGTTGTTTGGAGATCTCCTTGGTCTTCATGGTGTTGTTTGGAGATCTCCTTGGTCTTCATGGTGTTGTTTGGAGATCTCCTTGGTCTTTATGGTATTGTTTGGAGATCTCCTTGGTCTTCGTGGGGGTTGTTTGGAGATCTCCTTGGTCTTCGTGGGGGTTGTTTGGAGATCTCCTTGGTCTTCGTGGGGGTTGTTTGGAGATCTCCTTGGTCTTCGTGGGGGTTGTTTGGAGATCTCCTTGGTCTTCGTGGGGGTTGTTTGGAGATCTCCTTGATCTTCATGGTGTTGTTTGGAGATCTCCTTGGTCTTCATGGTGTTGTTTGGAGATCTCCTTGGTCTTCATGGTGTTGTTTGGAGATCTCCTTGGTCTTTATGGTATTGTTTGGAGATCTCCTTGGTCTTCATGGTGTTTGGAGATCTCCTTGGTCTTTATGGTATTGTTTGGAGATCTCCTTGGTCTTCGTGGGGGTTGTTTGGAGATCTCCTTGGTCTTCGTGGGGGTTGTTTGGAGATCTCCTTGGTCTTCGTGGGGGTTGTTTGGAGATCTCCTTGGTCTTCGTGGGGGTTGTTTGGAGATCTCCTTGATCTTCGTGGGGGTTGTTTGGAGATCTCCTTGATCTTCATGGTGTTGTATGGAGATCTCCTTGATCTTCATAGTGTTGTTTGGAAACCTCCTTGGCCTTCATGGTGTTGTTTGTAAATATCCTTCATCTTTATGGTGTTGTTTGGTTAGTGGTGCCTCTGTGGTCTTTCAGAAAAAGTGTATATACTGACCGACCCCGGGACACTTAGATTGCACACAGGTGGGCTTCCTTTCAACAAACATGTGACATGAAGCTAAATTCTTACACCAGAAATGTTTAGGGGCTTCATAGCAAAAGGGTTGAATACATATGCAAATTGCAATTTTTATTTCTTTCATCCCATAAATGCAACTTTTGCCTATATTTTTCTCACTTCACTTCACTATTTAGTTCTGATGCATCACATACAAATTGGATTACAGAAATATTTCTACACAGGTTGTAATGTAACAAAATAGGTTAAAAGCCAAGGGAGTGAATACTGTGGCAAGACACTATATATATATATATATATATATATATATATATATATATATATATATATATATATATATATATATATATATATATATATATAATTTATACATGCACAGATAGGGTATAATATGGGGAAATGGTGATAGTGATTTGTTTTTTGTCCTTTCTGCAGATTGCAGTTGGTGTATTTGGCCATTTTTCGGCTCCGGCCTCAGTCACTGAACCTCATCCATGGCGCGGCTTTGCTGCGTGAAGGGATTACATTACCTGATTGTCTTGGAGCTATATCTGGAGGAATGTCTGAGTAAGCATAGATTTAATCTGTGACATCAGAGGACAAACCTGCAGCATGTGAGAAAGCGGATGGAGGAATGAAGGGGAAAATACATTGATATCACACTACAATTATTCAGTCCATAATCAGTGTCTTTATAAATCGTGCTGGGATCATTTGTAGTCAGTAAGTTTGAGTACAGCTGTGAAGCACATTACAAGAAGTAATTCAGGATCAGAAATGTAATGTATGTACACAGTGACTGCACCAGCAGAATAGTGAGTGCAGCTCTGGAGTATAATACAGGAGGTAACTCAGGATCAGTAATGTAATGTATGTACACAGTGACTGCACCAGCAGAATAGTGAGTGCAGCTCTGGAGTATAATACAGGAGGTAACTCAGGATCAGTAATGTATGTACACAATGACTGCATCAGCAGAATAGTGAGTGCAGCTCTGGAGTATAATACAGGAGGTAAATCAGGATCAGTAATGTAATGTATGTACACAGTGACTGCACCAGCAGAATAGTGAGTGCAGCTCTGGAGTAATACAGGAAGTAACTCAGGATCAGTAATGTAATGTATGTACACAGTGACTGTACCAGCAGAATAGTGAGTGCAGGTCTGGAGTATAATACAGGAGGTAACTCAGGATCAGTAATGTAATGTATGTACACAGTGACTGCACCAGCAGAATAGTGAGTGCAGCTCTGGAGTATAATACAGGAGGTAACTCAGGATCAGTAATGTAATGTATGTACACAGTGACTGCACCAGCAGAATAGTGAGTGCAGGTCTGGAGTATAATACAGGAAGTAACTCAGGATCAGTAATGTAATGTATGTACACAGTGACTGCACCAGCAGAATAGTGAGTGCAGCTCTGGAGTAATACAGGAAGTAACTCAGGATCAGTAATGTAATGTATGTACACAGTGACTGCACCAGCAGAATAGTGAGCGCAGCTCTGGAGTAATACAGGAAGTATCTCAGGATCAGTAATGTAATGTATGTACACAGTGACTGTACCAGCAGAATAGTGAGTGCAGGTCTGGAGTATAATACAGGAGGTAACTCAGGATCAGTAATGTAATGTATGTACACAGTGACTGCACCAGCAGAATAGTGAGTGCTACTCTGGAGTATAATACAGGAGGTAACTCAGGATCAGTAATGTAATGTATGTACACAGTGTGAGGGGTACTGCAGCCAGAAACTTGAGATGCTGCCCCCTGACTGCTGGCCCCTATGCATGTTTAAATAGAGTTCTCCCCCCTGGAAAGACACTGACCTGCCGCCCCCGCCTTCTGTGGTGTGACTGGCCTAAGCCCCGCCTCCTGGATACATATCACTGTGCTGCCCAGCTTCCAGCCTCTCGGCTGCAGGACCCGGACCTGTTTGGGCAGCCGGACACAGGGACCCGCTCCTGGAGGCGGTAAGAGAGCTATCAGCAGGGAGGTAAGCGTTTCAGCTCACAGCACTGTTAGCTGTGAGCGGCTCCCTCTCTGCTGAGGCACAAGCGATGTGTGACCGGTGAGCGCGGCGTTCTAAGGGAACTACCCGCCCGCTGGTCCGCTTGTGCTCGCCATTATTTAACACCCTCACCCCCCCCCCTCCCCCCATCCTCCCCCCCCTCCTCCCCTAAAATCAGCATGGAGAAAAGCGTTCTGCTCACGGCGCTGTTTGCTGTGAGCGGCTCCCTCCCTGCTGAGGCTCAAGCTACGTGCGCCGGCGAGCGGCGTTCTGAGGGAACTACCCGCCCGCCGGTCAGCTTGAGCCGCCATTAAGTTTGAAAAAGAGCGCTTCGCGCTCTTTGTCATTGGCCCCGCCCACCCGCCGCCCAGCCACCGCCGACCAGACACCGTCGCCAGTGCCGAGGAGGAGCTGGGTAGGGCTGTGTGCGCTCTGCACGGCACCTAAAAGGTGTGCCTCAGAGCGCAGCTGAAAAGCTCCGTTCTGAGGCGCATGGTGCCGGTAGAGAACGTGCGCTCAGCCTGCAGCTCCTGCCATAGACAGAGCAGGAGCTGCCGGCGGAGCGCACGGAAGTGACATGTCACTTCTTAGAACACAGCGATTCGGGCAACAGCTGAATCGCTGCGTTCTACTATGCAACGTGCGTACGGCCTCTGCACAGTCTCCATAGACTGTGCAGGGGACGCAGGACGCATGAATTACACACACAGCCTAATTGAAGTGCAGATTCAGTGCAGTCCCTGTCACAGCGCAGGTTGGAGGCACGTTGGGGGGGAATATAGTATGCAGGCACTAACCTGCAAGAGTTCAAATCACCCCATCCCACACACACTGAACCTCCCCTCCCCTCCGTTTGTATGCCCCGGGAATGCCAAGGGGGCTAGCCTGGGAATGAACCAGGGACCATGTGGGTCTCCCAGTGAGCGGGCGGGTTAAGGGATTCTGTTAGGACTTCAATGTTCAAATTGAGGGGGGCTGATAGTGAACAGGGGCAAGAAGCAACAGTCAGCAGGTGGCATGTTTTCCCTCCTGCTGATACCACACCTACACCAAGCCCCCTCCCAGGCCAAAACACACTCCATTTGACATTATGACAATGGTGACTGTTAACAGCCCCGCCCCGTTGTCACACAGTGGATTTCAGCATGTTATGGCGGCGGTGGGTGCGGTGCCGACTATCGCGTTGTACGGTCATGTGCAGGGGTCACGGTAGCAAGCTTTGGCATGGGTAGCCACCATGTCCGGAATCTGTCATCTTAACCCTTGGATAGGTGTGAGCGTCGTCGTAGCAGGCGTTACGTGGGTAGAGCTAGATCCAGTCGTCTTGCCATTTCCTGAATCACCAGGTGAGTACCCTGATGGGGAGTGCGGGGTGGGATAAGTCCCCCTAGGGAGGATAACGTGATGTCACAGGTAACAGGCGTCCCGCCCAGCTCTACATGTTGTCACTAAGTTATTTATAACAAACAATGTTATTGGTGCTGAGGGAATCGCCCTTCCCCCGTTCCTGGTAAAAGCTGTGATGGTATCTAGCATTCCTACCCCTTGTAGACAGCATTCCACAATCTACCTGCTCTAACTGTAAAGAAGCCTTCCCTATTTCGGAGGATTAAGTCTGGTGGCAGTTTATTTATATTGACCACACGGGTATTTATACAAATTATTATTATTTATTATGCGCCATATAATTCATGGCGCTTTGCATGCGAAAGGGGTTTTTACATAATACGTACCAGTATAATAATCATAAACCATACAAGGCACGGTCTGGTACAGGAGGAGAGAGGACCCTGCCCGCGAGGGCTCACAGTCTACAGGAGGAGAGAGGACCCTGCCCGCGAGGGCTCACAGTCTACAGGGGATAGGTGAGGATACAGTAGATGAGGGCAGAGCTGATTGTGCGGCGATGTATCAGACTGAGGGTTACGTGCAAAACACTGTGGAAAAGGAGCGCAATAGGGTCTTACCCGACAAACAAATGGGGTATGATTCGCAGAGGTTACTCACCAAGTGTAGTTGTGAAAGTCACAACCACTATGCAGGCATATGGATTGGGTCAAAGGCAGCAGTCATCCCAGTGATGAATAGTATAGATGAAGAGATGGATGTTTAAAAACCGCGCCAAAGACCACTGGTGCAGGAGATGGATTTAACGTGACTTTATTCCATATTCAGGTCTACGCGTTTCAGGAGCGTCCGCTCCCTTCCTCAGGACAATACAGGCACAAGCAACATCAAAATCAGCAGTCAAAGAATGAACCGAAAACTTTATACCTTCCGGTGTGACGTCATTAGTACGCCCACTTGACCCAGAAAAGAAAAAAATCGGCGGGAATTACATACATTCATTGAATAAAACAGTAACATGATTTCAATGCAAAAACCGCTTTTCCTTGTCATGAACATATCTATTAAAATTGTCATTAAAAAACCAGATGAAATAAAATGAAATAAAATAAATTTTTATTTTATTTCATCTGGTTTTTTAATGACAATTTTAATAGATATGTTCATGACAAGGAAAAGCGGTTTTTGCATTGAAATCATGTTACTGTTTTATTCAATGAATGTATGTAATTCCCGCCGATTTTTTTCTTTTCTGGGTCAAGTGGGCGTACTAATGACGTCACACCGGAAGGTATAAAGTTTTCGGTTCATTCTTTGACTGCTGATTTTGATGTTGCTTGTGCCTGTATTGTCCTGAGGAAGGGAGCGGACGCTCCTGAAACGCGTAGACCTGAATATGGAATAAAGTCACGTTAAATCCATCTCCTGCACCAGTGGTCTTTGGCGCGGTTTTTAAACATCCATCTCTTCATCTAGACTGAGGGTTACGGCAGCTTGTAGGCCTGTCGGAAGAGGTACAAATGAGATATCCTCTGAGACGTCTTTCAAAAATTAAACATATCTTAATTTTTCAACCTTAGTTTAATACAGGCGGCCTCCATTCCTTGTAATAATTTTGTTGCCACCGGTTAACTGACCCTTCAAGTGATTTATTGATTAGTGACAATATTATGGGATCACGGGATCTAACACCCCTGTTTTACCCCTAATGTCATGCTGTAATTGAAAGAAGGGATCGATATTGGCCACAGATAGTTTTATCGAAATGTGTGAAGTATATTTCTGTACATTTGCATGGTTTGATTGTTTTTCTAAAACTGCTTCTTTTTTGTAGTGAAGTAATTTTCATCCTTTTGTACTAGATTTTCCCTCTTTGGTTAATTACGTATGTTTTAATTGGTTTTCCTTACCGTAGGAACCGAAAATAAACAAGTGAGATGGGAAAACCGGCAATGTTAGCTATTCGCAGAATAATTATGCCCGCTAATATTTTCTGGACAATTACTTCCACATACATATTCTAAAAGGTATAAATTCACTTTTAGTTTTTGTGTGCGTTGCATGGATTGGGGACGCTGCCCCATCGGGGCTTACGGTCTGGATTCCCTATCTGTATGTTTATGGGGGTGTGGGAGGAGGCTAGAGTGCCCGGAGTAGACCCACGCAGTCACGGGGAGAACGTACAGGCTCCTTGCGGATGGTGTCCTTGGCGGGATTTGGGCCCAGGTCCCCAGGGCTGCAGCTAGCCATTGAGCCACCGTGCCATGCCATAATAGTTTCAAGAGCAGGAACAGACAGATTTGTAGATGGAGTATTACGGCGTTGCAGGGCCAGCTGTTTGGGATCATTTGCGATACAAAGTGTTTATATAGTTATATAAAAAAAAAAAAAAAAATGCTCCTTATGCTGGGCCCGGGGGGGGGCATGGTCCATTAACCTAACTTTGATTGCGTCTTTCCCCCTATTTCGGTTCCAGCTACACAAAAAGGGGGGTGGACTGGGAAATAGGAGAATGACCAGTGGTCCGACGATGCCGGTGGGTAAAAGCCTTAACCAGCCCTTTCCTCGAATAAGTAATCAGGCTGATTAGGTTTTTTGTGGCTTGGAATGCCTATGGGTCAATGCAGGGTTGAAGACAAAACAGGCATCTGGGTTCCGGGTTAGCATCGGGCACCTTATTGCAATCCCAATCTCAGGTATTTTTGGTAACTCCACTCACCAGCAGGATCAAGGTTGGAGTTCTCAGCTAGATGGTGGGGTGCTCGGTGAAGTTAGGCCTATGATCCGGGCCTCCATTTTGCATTGACCTGACGGTTCGATGGTACGTTATTCAGCGGATGTTGCTCTGGTGGTTTATGTGCGTGACGATTTTACAAGCCACCCTCTAGTAATACACGCCCTGCAGTATTCAGCGAATGTGCACCAATTTCGGTTGCAAGCAAACTGTTACGAGGTCGGTCTTCCCATTTTTAAATTGCGGAACGGTATTGAAGCGATGAGGTTCTTGTGGGGTGAAAGGTATTGAAGGGTTGGATGATTATGGTAAGCGAGTGGAGCACAGCAGGCCTATTCTTTTTTAGCCGAAGATTGTTTGTTTTGTTTTTAAAAAAAAAAAAAAGAAAAAGAAAAAAGTGGGGGTTTGGATTGTTCGCCCCATTGCAAATCTATACATTGATATTTTGGATCTTTTTCCCTCACTCGGCGGGTGTCCCGACGTTGTCGTTTATGTCTCTTAGGCGAGCGGGTGTATGGGACCAGTTTTTACCCATGACGACGGCCCTTCATTTTAGCGTTACGTAGTTGGTCCTCCATTTTGTGGGCTGGTTTTTGGTTGGTAATGCGACGGTTACTCGTTATTTTGGTGTTTGCCAGCCGTGGTACCCGGCACGTACTCTCCCAGAGTTGGGGTGCTACAAGGCTTCAGGAGCCAGCATACATGAGCACAGTTTCAGTGGATCAGGTAACGACAATGGAAATGCATTATGAGGGACGTCAGGTCGGAGTTGGTTTTTTGAATTCGGGTTTTATTCGACACGTAAGGAGATTCAGAACAGTGTACAGGGCTAATGTAAAATGACATGATTGTGATTTGTTTATCCAAAAAAAAAAAAAAAAAAATTTTTTTTGTGGGTATTTGTCAGTACCACCTTGGAGAGACGAGGTGTTTGATGGTTACGAGAATTCCCTGTTCTGACAGTGTTTTTGCCTTTCAGATCCAAGTCGGCCCAGTGATTGGGTCCGAGGTTACTTCCATGTATGTTGTCTGCGAGGAGAGCGGATCTTCGCCTCTTCGCCTTGGTGGTCGGTTCTTGGTTCCTGTTACAGTGAAAGTAATTGGAAAGGTTGCCGGTGCTTGGCTCAGCGGTGGGTCTATCAGAGGCGATCAAGATTGCGTGAGCTCTCTTTTCTACAACCGACTTGGTGATACACATAGGCTTCAAGTAGCTGGTCCAAGGCCGTCTAGCTAGGCCTCTTACCCTTATCCGGTCAGAGAGGTACAAATTTCCCTGTTTTAGTGCGGAGTGTTACAACGATCCGGTCGACGGTTACCCTCTGGCCCAGGGGGCTTGGAGCTATGGAAGAATGTGATAAGGATCTCTCCTGGCGCATGGTCGATCAGGGCCTACCCAAGTTGTGCTGTTAATAAAGTGTTTTTTATAAAAAAAAAAAATAAAAAAAAAAAAAAAAAAAAAAGAGGTTGTTGGTCTGGCACCGCCAGCTGGAAGGCAATATTTGGCTGTCCTTAAGCTCGGATGGGTACACCCCAAAATGATGATGTTATGGATATGGTGGTTTCGGAAATGCCTGGGACGGCTCAGGTATTTCAGTTTTTGGGGGGGGGTCGCAGCTTGCTGGCGCGGTGCTGCTCCTTGGCGGAAGGGGTAGAAAAAGTGGTGGTGAAATACCCGCGCCGGAGGGCCGGAAGGCGGTACATTTACCTGAACCCCGTGATGTTGGCAAGTTAATGCCTGGTTTAAAGCTGCGACCAAATTTTATGCCAAAAGATGAGAGTGGTTTTTTCTCCATGCCTCTCTCCAAAATGGAAAATTCAAATAAAAGTATTTTAATTTATAAGAGAACGGTGTCGTGTCTTTCTAGGGGGGAAAATTGGTGGTAGTTGGGTCCTGGCAGTCTGAGGGGCACTGCAGCCAGAAACTTGAGATGCTGCCCCCTGACTGCTGGCCCCTATGCATGTTTAAATAGAGGTCTCCCCCTAGAAAGACACTGACCTGCCGCCCCCGCCTCCTGTGGTGTGACTGGCCTAAGCCCCGCCTCCTGGATACATATCACCGTGCTGCCCAGCTTCCAGCCTCTCGGCTGCAGGACCCGGACCTGTTTCCCACCCTCCCTCCCTTTTTGTTTTCCAAGTTGATTGAGTTTTTCTGTGTTTAAGTCGCAGCAGCGGAAGGGGTAGAAAAAGTGGTGGTGAAATACCCGCGCCGGACGGCCGGAAGGCGGTACATTTACCTGAACCCCGTGATGTTGGCAAGTTAATGCCTGGTTTAAAGCTGCAACCAAATTTTATGCCAAAAGATGAGAGTGGTTTTTTCTCCATGCCTCTCTCCAAAATGGAAAATTCAAATAAAAGTATTTTAATTTATAAGAGAACGGTGTCGTGTCTTTCTAGGGGGGAAAATTGGTGGTAGTTGGGTCCTGGCAGTCACTGCACCAGCAGAATAGTGAGTGCAGTGTGTCGCCCTGGGCAAGCCAGGGGACACGGGTAACAACACCATCACACCCCACACTCCAGGTAGGCACACCTGCTAACCAGAAATCCTTGTTGCCTTCCTCCAGTAGGCTGTTGATGCACACCAGGGGGTGGGCCAGGTGGTTGGCTCCGCCCACCAAGGAGCTCACAACTCTGGAGGCAGGAAGTACCAGGCAGTTGAGCCCAGGGAGGGCAAGAGAAAAGAGGCAGTCAGCTCAGGGACAAGCTTGAGTAAACAACCAGAAGTGAAAGTGAAGGAAAGGAAAGTGGAAAAGGAGGAAAGCAAGAAGTGGTGACAGCGCAGAGAGTGTGCAAAGCCTGAGAGCCCAGCTGTGTGTAGGGCTAGAACAGCAAGGTCAGCGACGGCGGTGACTGTCCGGAGGGGGACCGTTTGGAAGTTCCTGGAAGGACCCCGTTGGCTGTGTGCCCGGTGGTCTGGAGCAGTGTTCCGAAGGACAGTCAGCACCAGGGCAGGGGCCTCTCGGACCCCGGCAAGGCTAGGAGTCGCCCAATTTGCCGAATCCGTCAGTGAAGGGGACGTAGATCCCCCAACAACAAAGTCCCGATTGACGGCAACAGCCCGACCATTACCGGGGAGACACCGCCACCGCCAAGGCACCAGTTTCCCCAGGGCCAGCGCCTGCGGGCAAAGTGTAGAGCTCCTCCGGCCCAGATTGCAGTCGGGGAGCGGGTAACCGGAGGGAATCCACCGCTACCATCAGTCAAACAGGTGCAAGGAAGAGGGACGTCACCGTCACCTACCGGGAGTGCAGGTGCAGCCGTCTGTGGGTCCGTCCTACCAGCCGTTGGTTTATCGTACAAACTGTGTCCGTGTCTCAGGCTGAGTGAGTACCACAGTGCCGCAAGGCACAGCGCTGCCCCCGCGTCCCTGCGCCCTCCAGGCCCTACACTTCACATCTCTCCACCGGGCCCCGGGATCACCAACCCCTACCCACGGAGGGGCAACACAACACCTGGCTGCTCCCATCACCATCCCCGGGATCCCCATCCAAAGCAGCGGTGGTGCAATCACCACAACCGTGGGTGGCGTCACGAACTATAACCCCAACAAACACCCCCCCTTTCACTCACAGGCGAGGAGTGTCGCTCGAGACACCCCGGGATCCGGCCCGCAGCTCGAGCCACCAGGAGCAACTGCCGGACCCGAGCAGAAGGGGTGAGCGCGGTGTGCTGACACCCTCCTCCCCGCCCGCGACAACTTGGCGTCACGAACAGGATCTTACCGCTCTGCCGTCTGGTAGAGGTGCTCCTTGTTACCGCCGGAGGTATCCGGCAGAAAAATTTCAGAAGCCGCCATCTTTGGCGCGAAAAGTTCCCGCTCGAGCGTCTTCTCGAGCAGTAGAGGCGCGAAGGCCAAAACCCCGCCCCGAGAGAGGAGGGGCCGAAAAGAGCTAAGGGGGACGCGATGGCGGCCGGCCGCATGTAGCTGCGGCTATAAAAGCAGGGACGCCAGGACTCTGCAGACTGATTGGGTTCCTGGAAAAGCCTCGTTACCAAGATGCAAGATTCAGCTCGCAACGAGGAAGCCCCCGCGCCCGGCACGGCGACGTGGTTGAGGGACCGGACCGTCCCGCTGAGTAACCGTCTGCAGGCCCAGATGCAACTCCTCCTGGAGGAGTGGGAGACCGACATGGCGGACGTGGTGGCTGCTATGTGGAGACGCGAGGCAGAAGAGGATTTGGAGGAGCGGGTAAGTGACCCACGCCCCTGTATTCCTGAAGGATCGGCCGCTGCGGCTGAGGGGCCCGGCCGGCTCCCGCTCACCCTGCCTCTCTCCCCGCTACCCGCGATGGTGGCTGCCGCCCCGCCACTAGGCCCGCTACCTGCCCAACCGGTAGCGATACCCTGCCTGGCCGCTCCGGCGGACCAGCCGGCTGCAGACGTCCAGGACAGCCCTGAAATGCACCAAGGGGAACCGCTAGAACCACGACCCCTTAACAGCGTGGTGCCTGAAGTCCCAGTAGAGACTGTGCCAGACCCTGAGCCCGGGACCGTGGCTTGGATGAAGGCCCGGGTGATACAATTCCACCAACGCCAGCAGGATCAGATCTTTCAGATGCTGGAGCAGTGGACCAACGTGGTGGAGGAGCTGATTACAACTGCCCCGATGTGCGAAAGGGGAATAGATGTAGCAGAACCGACTGGTGACCCACGTCCCTATGTCCTCCCAGGACCGGCCGCTGCGGCTGAGGGGCCCGGCCTAGTCTCGGCCTATGCATCGCCCTTGCCGGCACTGATGGGGCGCCCCAACATAAGCTCGCCTACTCTGCTGCTCCATGTTACTGCAGATGGGGATGAAGTGGTGGATGCTGGAGGCCAGGAGGCTGCGGCAGCTGGCGGCAACCCGCCTGACGCAGAAACAAGAAATGACGACTCCTGCCCCAGCTCCGGGCCCGCTGTTGCGGCTGAAGGAGCAATTGAGCGTTCCCGCTATGTGGGGGACCCTGTGGTTTATCATACTCTGCGTACCGGTGGAAATGGGTACCGGGTACCCCTGCCACAGCAGGCATGTCAGTGCATGTTTGAGGTGCTGGTGGCAGAGGATGGGTCCACCTTAGTAGAGGAACTGGAGTAGGGCAATGGAGGCCCGCGGCACCGTCCCCGTTGGGACCACCTGTTTGTTTGCAAAGTTATGAAAGAATGATAAGTGAAAATGATCCGAAGAAGTCACCTGATTTGTTGTTGATTAGCAACCGGCTGGAGCCGGCACCGTTGTCCCCGTGGGGACCGTTAAAAGTTTATGCATGGGAACTAGCTATGGACAAGCCCGTGAACTCTGCAGGGCAACCACAAACGTTAGTGGCTTGTAAATATGTTGGGTACCGTTACCGTTTCCGCAATGCCGCCTCCGGAGAGGCAGGTTGGAGGGAGGGCCCTGAGCAGAGCAGGCCAGGGCCCAGCTGCCAAAGGAACCGGTGGCTACCCTCTGGAGGGGGAAGGACAGATCCCGCTCGGGTGACTTGTGCTGGACTGTGGGTCAAGGGGTGCTGCCTGGGTTTTAGGGGCAGCATCAGGGCCAGGTTGCTTGGGTGGGAGAGAGCGGAAACCGTGACCGTACACCGTTGAAACGTTAAAGTAAAATGTGCCTCCCGTCTTGGGAAGAGTTTATTAAAAATGTCATGTATGTTATGTTTAACCCTGTTATCCCCTTTTTACAGAAAAATAAAACCGGTGTAGGACGGCAGCCCGCGGACGGTCTGCATTTTGCTAAGGGGGAATGTGTCGCCCTGGGCAAGCCAGGGGACACGGGTAACAACACCATCACACCCCACACTCCAGGTAGGCACACCTGCTAACCAGAAATCCTTGTTGCCTTCCTCCAGTAGGCTGTTGATGCACACCAGGGGGTGGGCCAGGCGGTTGGCTCCGCCCACCAAGGAGCTCACAACTCTGGAGGCAGGAAGTACCAGGCAGTTGAGCCCAGGGAGGGCAAGAGAAAAGAGGCAGTCAGCTCAGGGACGAGCTTGAGTAAACAACCAGAAGTGAAAGGAAAGGAAAGTGGAAAAGGAGGAAAGCAAGAAGTGGTGACAGCGCAGAGAGTGTGCAAAGCCTGAGAGCCCAGCTGTGTGTAGGGCTAGAACAGCAAGGTCAGCGACGGCGGTGACTGTCCGGAGGGGGACCGTTTGGAAGTTCCTGGAAGGACCCCGTTGGCTGTGTGCCCGGTGGTCTGGAGCAGTGTTCCGAAGGACAGTCAGCACCAGGGCAGGGGCCTCTCGGACCCCGGCAAGGCTAGGAGTCGCCCAATTTGCCGAATCCGTCAGTGAAGGGGACGTAGATCCCCCAACAACAAAGTCCCGATTGACGGCAACAGCCCGACCATTACCGGGGAGACACCGCCACCGCCAAGGCACCAGTTTCCCCAGGGCCAGCGCCTGCGGGCAAAGTGTAGAGCTCCTCCGGCCCAGATTGCAGTCGGGGAGCGGGTAACCGGAGGGAATCCACCGCTACCATCAGTCAAACAGGTGCAAGGAAGAGGGACGTCACCGTCACCTACCGGGAGTGCAGGTGCAGCCGTCTGTGGGTCCGTCCTACCAGCCGTTGGTTTACCGTACAAACTGTGTCCGTGTCTCAGGCTGAGTGAGTACCACAGTGCCGCAAGGCACAGCGCTGCCCCCGCGTCCCTGCGCCCTCCAGGCCCTACACTTCACATCTCTCCACCGGGCCCCGGGATCACCAACCCCTACCCACGGAGGGGCAACACAACACCTGGCTGCTCCCATCACCATCCCCGGGATCCCCATCCAAAGCAGCGGTGGTGCAATCACCACAACCGTGGGTGGCGTCACGAACTATAACCCCAACAAACACCCCCCCTTTCACTCACGGGCGAGGAGTGTCGCTCGAGACACCCCGGGATCCGGCCCGCAGCTCGAGCCACCAGGAGCAACTGCCGGACCCGAGCAGAAGGGGTGAGCGCGGTGTGCTGACACCCTCCTCCCCGCCCGCGACAGCAGCTCTGGAGTATAATACAGGAGGTAAATCAGGATCAGCAATGTAATGTATGTACACAGTGACTGTACCAGCAGAATAGTGAGTGCAGCTCTGGAGTATAATACAGGAGGTAACTCAGGATCAGTAATGTAATGTATGTACACAGTGACTGCACCAGCAGAATAGTGAGTGCAGCTCTGGAGTATAATACAGGAGGTAACTCAGGATCAGTAATGTAATGTATGTACACAGTGACTGCACCAGCAGAATAGTGAGTGCAGCTCTGGAGTATAATACAGGAAGTAACTCAGGATCAGTAATGTAATGTATGTGCACAGTGACTGCACCAGCAGAATAGTGAGTGCAGCTCTGGAGTATAATACAGGAGGTAACTCAGGATCAGTAATGTAATGTATGTACACAGTGACTGCATCAGCAGAATAGTGAGTGCAGCTCTGGAGTATAATACAGCAGGTAATGCAGGATCAGTAATGTAATGTATGTACACAGTGACTGGCACCAGCAGAATAGTGAGTGCAGCTCTGGAGTGTAATACAGGATGTAACTCAGGATCAGTAATGTAATGTATGTACAGTGACTGCACCAGCAGAATAGTGAGTGCAGCTCTGGAGTATAATACAGGATGAAACTCAGGATCAGTAATGTAATGTATGTACAGTGACTGCACCAGCAGAATAGTGAGTGCAGCTCTGGAGTATAATACAGGATATAACTCAGGATCAGTAATGTAATGTATGTACAGTGACTGCACCAGCAGAATAGTGAGTACAGCTCTGGAGTATAATACAGGATGTGACTCAGGATCAATATAAATAATATAAGGCATATATACAGTGTGTAAAAAAATAAATACAATTTTCATTTTCTAATATCAGCCACAAATTTATGTGTTCATCCAAAAATATCTTCTTACCCTAATAATGTCATTCATCATTCACTGCGCAGCTCATAATTCTGTCAGAGCCGGCCAAGAATTACAGGGCCTGTTCCAAGGTTAAGAAAACGTCGGGAGCCTAGATACACAGCCCTCTGGAGCGCTGCCCGTCCGGGCCGGACCCTGATATATGGGGCAGAGTCTATTACTTTTGCATATGTGACACAATAATGTTCTTTTGCAATTCTTTTTACTAATCCATTATTACCTCTCTATAAGAAAAGTACAGATCATAAGGTTGATGCGTCCTATTAGGTATTAGCCTTAAGACTGCTTAGGGTAGAAAAAAAAATATGGGTGTGAATACTTTTGCAAAGTACGGTACATAAACCTGAATCAATAACCACACAATTCATGATGTTTTTGTAAAAAAATCTCTTTATTTATTGTGACATTATAACAATATTATAAATAAACCACCGATCGTATATATACTATATATATAATAAATAAGTACAGGATAGTCTCTACCCTATATATCGTGTATAACAGGCGAACAGTTCATGGCAGCCCAAACTACTAAGTCCCAGCATCACTTGCAAGGCATGCTGGGTATTTAAAGGGGAATTCTACCTAAATGTATTGAACCTGTAAGACGTGTTAAAAAGTAACAAAGGTTTTTGTTCGTCCTCTTCGGAAAGTCTTCAGTGCATATTTGAGAGTGCAAAGTGTGAAAGGGTGATTCCAAAAGTGATACACTGTGCCTGGTGCTGGCTCCGCGGGGGTGGGGCATAATAGCTTGTGTCATGCTCCGCCCCCGCAGGGTTCTTTTAATTTCAAAGCAAATCTTCCCTCTCTGTGTGATGGAAGTCATGGCCGTGGCCGGCGGCTGTGCGCTAACTACCCTATATACAGTGTATACACAGATACACTGCGGGCTTAGGGGGGTCATTGTCATCAAGGCAGGAGGTGACTCTGTGCGAAGACCAAAATGTCCTACTCACCCATATGGGAACATGTCTAGGTATCAGAGGCGATACGTGTGCTAATCAGTGCCCTGGGGATACAACGGCGCCCCCTATGAGCTAAAAGGAAGAGAGTAAACTTAATGCCCCAAAAGGCTCCTGTCCGAAGACAAACGTTGCGATGTATCCAAGACTAAGAATGGTTAGGCTCAACTTCATTATGAGTGGAGACAGAACGCACACATGTAATAACGCTATAATACGCCCACATCCACCGCGTGCAGAGTGACCAGCTATATACAGGCCGCACGTCCTCTCCTCCATATAAAAAGGCACCTGTTCTTCAAGACGGGAGATATTCAAGAGCGCCGAGGCAGCGTCCCCCGTCAGAACGCGGTGGAAGACTCTAAACTCTCCGTGTCCCCCTCCGTCTGGGAAAGCCGGGAATCTGGGCGGGCAGTGAAGACTTTATCTACTATATAGATTTGGCATTCCAGGGGAACATTATTCCTGAGATAGAAAAAAAAAATAAAAGGAGATAATAAAAAGTTAGAAATTAAAACATTAGGTAAAAAAAAATAATAATAATAATAAAAAAAAAAATAATAATAATAAAAAATGATGTTATATATATAATATACATTTTAAAAATATATATAAAAAATGGTGATAAGCTCTCTCTCTCTATATATATATATATATACACAGGGTGGTCCAAAAGTAGGTGGACAGTATATGTAATAGGGTTATCAAACATGGTGTAAAGTGAAACTGACCCAGTTGCCCTTAGCAACCAATCAGATTCCACCTTTCATTCTTCACAGACTCTTTGGAAAATGAAAGGTGCAATCTGATTGGTTGCTAAGGGCAACTGAGTCAGTTTCACTTTACACCATGTTTGATAACCTTATTGCACATACTGTCCACCTACTTTTGGACCACACTGTATATATATATATATATATATATATATATATATATATATATATATATATATATACAAAAAAATAAAGGGAACACTTTTGCTGTTTAAGTGTTCCATTTATTTTATGTGTGTATATATATATATATATATATATAAATATATATATATATATATATATATATATATATATATATATAAATTGGTCCCAAAGTTTACGACATTTCATAAATTCACACGTATCAATTATATTAAACCATCTAACCAAGCCCATAAGGGTATGTGCACACGCTGCAGATTTGGTGCAGGAATTTCTTGCATCAAATCTGCACCTTCAGGCAGAAAAACTCACCATAAAGTGCATCCGGTTTTCGTGCATTTTTATAGCAAAGTCAATGACTGGATGGGCTAAAAAAACGCAGAAAAAAAATTCCCCCAAAACTGACATGTTGCAGATTTTTTTCTGCATCAAAATCTGCACCAAATCTGCAAGCACTTCAAAAATCTCATAGACTTTGCTGGCTTCAGGAAATGCATGCAGATTTTGAAAAAAAATGCATAAAAAAATGCAACGTGTGCACAAGGCCTAATGCAAAACAAAAAAAGTAAAAAATGGCGCAAATGAATTAATGAAAAGTCGCAAAAAAAATGTTACTAGTATAAAAATGTATATCTAGAAGAAAGGCCTCAAAAGCAACAATGGATCGGCACAATACTAAAAAAAAGACAAAAAAGCGTGATGAATCGGGGCTAAATTTTTACGTTTGTTTTATTCCATTTTATATTTTTTATCAGATTGTTTACGTTTTGTTGTTTTTTTATTATTTTTATTGATTTATTTACATTTTTTCTTTTACATTTTACTTTTTTTTACCTCCGACTTTGATGTACACACATCGCTTACAGCTTTTTCCATTTTGTTTATTTATTTACATTTTTTCTTTTACATGTTTCTTTTGCGTTTTACTTTTTTTTGGATTTTTTTTACCTCTGAGTTTGATGTACACACATCGCTTACAGCTTATTCCAATTTGTTTATTTATTTACATTTTCTCTTTTACATGTTTCTTTTCCGTTTTACTTTTTTTGTGTTTTTATTTTTACCTCTGAGCTAAGCCACACGGCGAGAAAAACAGTGCGAGTGGAGTGCGATAAAACATCGCATTCCCCTCGGACCAATTCTAGCCTGTGTGTCAGCACACATGGGCGATTATTTTCTCAGCCCTAATCGGACTGAGAAAACAATCGCAGCATGCTGCGATTGTAAGCTGAGTCTCTTCCTCTCGCACCCATTCAAGTGAATGGGGCGAGAGAAAAATCGCACTGCACTCGCGGTACACCGATGTACTGCTAGTGCAGTGCGAGAATGGCAATAGCCGGCTACACAGGAGAGAGGGAGAGAAATCCCTCCCTCCCCTCCTGAGTGCCGGCCCGCCCCCCGCAGCTGAGGTCTGCTCGCACGAACGGACCTCAGTTGCAAGGACACAGGCATGACACTCGGCTCTGCTGTACTGCCAGCACGAGCCGAGTCTCATGCAAGTGGATCGCAGTAGTGCCCGTGTGGCCCCAGCCTGAGTTTGATGTACACACATCGCTTACAGCTTTTTCCATTTTGTTTATTTACATTTTTCTTTTACATGTTTCTTTTGCGTTTTACTTTTTTTTGGCTTTTTTTTTACCTCTGAGTTTGATGTACACACATCGCTCACACCTTTTTCCATTTTGTTTATTTATTTACATTTTTTCTTTTACATGTTTCTTTTGCGTTTTACTTTTTTTTGGCTTTTTTTTTACCTCTGAGTTTGATGTACACACATCGCTTACAGCTTTTCCATTTTGTTTATTTACATTTTTTTCTTTTACATGTTTCTTTTGCATTTTACTTTTTTTGGCTTTTTTTTTACCTCTGAGTTTGATTTACACACATCGCTTACAGCTTTTCCATTTTATTTACATTTTTTCTTTTCCATGTTTCTTTTGCGTTCTACCTTTTTCGGCTTTTTTTTACCTCTGAGTTTGATGTACACACATCGCTTACAGCTTTTTCCATTTTGTTTATTTACATTTTTCTTTTACATGTTTCTTTTGCGTTTTACTTTTTTTTTGGCTTTTTTTTTACTTTTGAGTTTGATGTACACACATCGCTCACACCTTTTTCCATTTTGTTTATTTATTTACATTTTTTCTTTTACATGTTTCTTTTGCGTTTTACTTTTTTTGGCTTTTTTTTTACCTCTGAGTTTGATGTACACACATCGCTTACAGCTTTTTCCATTTTGTTTATTTACATTTTTTTCTTTTACATGTTTCTTTTGCATTTTACTTTTTTTGGCTTTTTTTTTACCTCTGAGTTTGATGTACACACATCGCTTACAGCTTTTCCATTTTGTTTACATTTTTTTCTTTAACATGTTTCTTTTGCGTTTTACTTTTTTTGGGCTTTTTTTTACCTCTGAGTTTGATTTACACACATCGCTTACAGCTTTTCCATTTTATTTACATTTTTTCTTCTCCATGTTTCTTTTGCGTTCTACCTTTTTCGGCTTTTTTTTACCTCTGAGTTTGATGTACACACATCGCTTACAGCTTATTCCAATTTGTTTATTTATTTACATTTTCTCTTTTACATGTTTCTTTTCCGTTTTACTTTTTTTGTGTTTTTATTTTTACCTCTGAGCTAAGCCACACGGCGAGAAAAACAGTGCGAGTGGAGTGCGATAAAACATCGCATTCCCCTCGGACCAATTCTAGCCTGTGTGTCAGCACACATGGGCGATTATTTTCTCAGCCCTAATCGGACTGAGAAAACAATCGCAGCATGCTGCGATTGTAAGCTGAGTCTCTTCCTCTCGCACCCATTCAAGTGAATGGGGCGAGAGAAAAATCGCACTGCACTCGCGGTACACCGATGTACTGCTAGTGCAGTGCGAGAATGGCAATAGCCGGCTACACAGGAGAGAGGGAGAGAAATCCCTCCCTCCCCTCCTGAGTGCCGGCCCGCCCCCCGCAGCTGAGGTCTGCTCGCACGAACGGACCTCAGTTGCAAGGACACAGGCATGACACTCGGCTCTGCTGTACTGCCAGCACGAGCCGAGTCTCATGCAAGTGGATCGCAGTAGTGCCCGTGTGGCCCCAGCCTGAGTTTGATGTACACACATCGCTTACAGCTTTTTCCATTTTGTTTATTTACATTTTTCTTTTACATGTTTCTTTTGCGTTTTACTTTTTTTTGGCTTTTTTTTTACCTCTGAGTTTGATGTACACACATCGCTCACACCTTTTTCCATTTTGTTTATTTATTTACATTTTTTCTTTTACATGTTTCTTTTGCGTTTTACTTTTTTTTGGCTTTTTTTTTACCTCTGAGTTTGATGTACACACATCGCTTACAGCTTTTCCATTTTGTTTATTTACATTTTTTTCTTTTACATGTTTCTTTTGCATTTTACTTTTTTTGGCTTTTTTTTTACCTCTGAGTTTGATTTACACACATCGCTTACAGCTTTTCCATTTTATTTACATTTTTTCTTTTCCATGTTTCTTTTGCGTTCTACCTTTTTCGGCTTTTTTTTACCTCTGAGTTTGATGTACACACATCGCTTACAGCTTTTTCCATTTTGTTTATTTACATTTTTCTTTTACATGTTTCTTTTGCGTTTTACTTTTTTTTTGGCTTTTTTTTTACTTTTGAGTTTGATGTACACACATCGCTCACACCTTTTTCCATTTTGTTTATTTATTTACATTTTTTCTTTTACATGTTTCTTTTGCGTTTTACTTTTTTTGGCTTTTTTTTTACCTCTGAGTTTGATGTACACACATCGCTTACAGCTTTTTCCATTTTGTTTATTTACATTTTTTTCTTTTACATGTTTCTTTTGCATTTTACTTTTTTTGGCTTTTTTTTTACCTCTGAGTTTGATGTACACACATCGCTTACAGCTTTTCCATTTTGTTTACATTTTTTTCTTTAACATGTTTCTTTTGCGTTTTACTTTTTTTGGGCTTTTTTTTACCTCTGAGTTTGATTTACACACATCGCTTACAGCTTTTCCATTTTATTTACATTTTTTCTTCTCCATGTTTCTTTTGCGTTCTACCTTTTTCGGCTTTTTTTTACCTCTGAGTTTGATGTACACACATCGCTTACAGCTTTTTCCATTTTGTTTATTTAGTTACATTTTTTGTTTTACATGTCTCTTTTGCGTTTTACTTTTTTTGGCTTTTTTTTTACCTCTGAGTTTGATGTACACACATCGCTTACAGCTTTTTCCATTTTGTTTTGAACTTTACAACTAGAAAAAAAAATAAAAATCTCAGCGCCGGCGTCACATTTGTGTCTCTATAGATAACGTGGATTCGAAGTGAAGGCTCTTTCCATGTGAAATCTCACGGATAATAGACCTTATGTAATTTTTAAGAAGGATCACAGATGGTTTTTAAATAATCTAAAGCTGGCCCGAAGCTTAATTTTTTTTTTTTTGAATGTTCAGCTGGCGGAAAGCATTTTATTATAAAGGGACGGGAGCGCGGCACACAACGCAGTGGGGGCCCCCTCCAGCAGCGAATCCAAGATTAACGCCGAGAAATATTAAAAGGCTTGTGATATTCACAAAGGCAGAAGCTGACGTCTTTTTTCTTGACTTATGGAAAGTATTGCTTTGAATTGGGTGATCGAGGCTGCGTGCGCACAAAGGCGGATTCATACAAAAGGTAAAAGAGAAGAAAAAAAATCTCTGGGAAAAATAGGTCAGTGCGTAATGTAACTTTGTGAACAAACCTAGTTATATTTCTTACCTTGTTAACATGAGAAAAAAAAAAAAGTAAAAATTAAACAATATATGTGGAGGGTTTTCATTTTCTTTTTTTTTTTAGAGAATCTATTCACAGGACTTCATTGGATGTATATCTACCCAATACCAGGCTGACGGCATTTTAAAAGAAAGCAGTTTGTATTTTTCATCACAGCTGCTCATAATCAAAGTTTCGCCAAGGCATTTCTTCCTCTGGAGGTAAGGATTCAGTTGATGCCCTCTACTCAGATTAAACTACTGTGGCCATGGCAGACAGTCCTGTTGGTTCCCTTTTTGAACTGGGGTGCCAACTGAATTTTTCATCACAGCTTCTCATGTTCATGGTTTCGCCTAGGCTTTTCTTCCTTCAGGGGGTAAATATTAATTTGCTGTCCTATCCTTACAATCTAAATACCATGTCAATAGCAAAATGGCCTGTTGATTCCCTTTTTGAATTGGGGTGCCAATTACATTTTTCATCACCGCAGTTCATAATCACAGTTTCACCTAAGCTTTTGTTCCTCTGGGGGTAAAGACTTAGTTGCAGCCCTATCCCTATATTTAAATACCATGGCAATAGCAAAATGGCCTGTTGGTTCCCTTTTGAAAATGGGGTGCCAATTACATTTTTGATCACAACTGCTCACGATCACAGTTTCAACTAATCTTTTCTTCCTCTGGGGGTAAAGACTCAGTTGCTGCCCTATCCCTATATCTAACTATCATGGACATAGCAACATGGCCTGTTGATTCCCTTTTTGAATTGATGTGCCAATTCAATTTTTTTATCACAACTGCTGATGATTACTGTTTCGCCTAAGCTTTCATTCCTTTGGGGGTAAATATTCATTGGCTACCCTAGCCCTATAGTTAAATACCAAAGTAATGGCAGAGTGAACTGTTGGATTACTTTTTGAATTGGGGTGTCAAATGCATTTTGATCACAGCTGATAATGATCACTGTTTCGCCTAAGCTTTCATTCCTCTGGGGGTAAAGACTCAGTTGTTGCCTTATCCATATATCTCAATACCATGGTAATAGCAAAATGGCCTGCTGGTTCCCTTTTTGAATTGGGGTGCAAATTACATTTTTGATCACCGCTGTTCACGATCACAGTTTCATCTATGCTTTTCTTCCTCTGGGAGTAAAGAATCAGTTGCTGCCCTATCACTATATCTAAGACCATGGCAATGGCAGTGTGACCTGTTGCTTCTCTTTTTGAATTGGGGTGCCAATTGCATTTTTGATCACTGCTGTTCATGATCACAGTTTCACCTAAGCTTTTCTTCCTCTGGGGGGTAAAGACTCAGTTGCTGTCCTATCCCTACATCTAAGTTCCATGCCAATAGCAAAATGGCCTGTTGGTTCCCTTTTGTATTGGGGTGCCAATTACAGTTTTGATCACCGCTGTTCTTAATCACAGTTTCACCTATGCTTTTCTTCCTCTGGGGGTTAAGACTCAGTTGCTGCTTTATCCTGATATCTAAATACCATGGCAATAGCAAAATGGTCTGTTGGTTCACGTTTTTAAATGGGGTGTCAATGGCATTTCTGATCACCGCTGTTCATGATCAATGTTTCGCCTAAGCTTTTTTTCCTCTAGGGGTAAATATTAGTTTCCGGCCCGATCCCTATATCTAAATATCATGGCAATAGCAAAATGGCCTATTGATTCTCGTTTTGAATTGGGTTGCCAATTGCATTTTATATCACAGCTGCTCATGATCACTGTTTCGCCCAAGCTTTTCTTCTTCTGGGAGTAAAAATTCAGTTATTGCTTTATACCTATATTTAAATATACTTTCCATAGCAGAGTGGCCTGTTGGTTCCCTTTTTCAATTGGGGCACCAGAGATACATGGCATGTCAACACCCCCACAACTTATGATCCCAAAAAATTAAAAGGAGGTTATAACATTTTATGGTAAAATCATGCAAGTCTAAGCAATTTTGTGATTTACACGCCCCATCAACATTTCCAGACTCTGTTCCCGGTCGTTTAACCCTGCAAGTTGGCCACCGTTCCTGCCATACATCACACACGTGAGATGAATCTGCTTGTTTGCCGCCATTTTTGGCGTTATAGTCATTGTCTGTTACATATCAGCACATGCACAACATAATACCGCGCATGCGCTATGTTGAGGCCGGCAATGGACTAAACGGCAATAATGACTCATGGAGGGCCTGTGCAATGGATGGCTGGTGGTGTAAGGCAGGAATGGAGGCCATCTGGCAAGGTCATGTGCAAGGGGATCACAATCTCGATGGGGGGTAAATTACAAAGCTTAAAAAATTGTTTTTTAAATTTTGCATTTAACCCTTAAATGCAATATTTTTGGGACCACAATAATAGATGGGGGGTCTGCAGACTTGCATCCAACAATAGCGAAAAAGGTCACAAGACAATGTATAAGACGATGCAATAATAAGACGCGATATCCGTGGAGGCCGGACTCTATTCTTCACCTTCCTTCAATGCAAAACTCCACTTTAAACTTGAATATTGCGCAAAAATGCTGCACTGTTTGGGGAAAAAATACTCCAAATAGTTTGATTCAAGTCATTTATACTTCAGATATGTAAAAACGGAGACCGTCAATACCGCCCCTTTAAATGGCTATAACAGATGGCGTCTTATTAATGCAAAGTCCGAAAAGAAAAGTGACTTGAGACTAAACCTCTCAGAGCCATTCGTGCTGGGAGATGGGAAGGTGGGAGAAGCGTCCAGGCGAGAGGAGGAGGCACCGTGCAAGGAACAGGGCGGCCGCTCTTCAGGACAAGCAGGCAAGAGGTTTCCGGGTAATTTAGCCAAGGGACTGCTTAACGGGGACAGCTGTACAAACGAGACAAACGGCAATGATCAGGAGGAAGCGGGACACGGAGCCGCGGATTGTACATATCCTACATACAAGAAATACAAACAAAAGAACAATTCTAAACACAATGTATGTAGCAGTCACATCTATACAGGGAGCTCCCCCTAGTGGTGGCTGCAGACAGTATCTTATCATGTATCTCTGTATACAGGGAGCTCCCCCTAGTGGTGGCTGCAGACAGTATCTTATCATGTATCTCTGTATACAGGGAGCTCCCCCTAGTGGTGGCTGCAGACAGGATCTTATCATGTATCTCTGTATACAGGGAGCTCCTCCTAGTGGTGGCTGCAGACAGGATCTTATCATGTATCTCTGTATACAGGGAGCTCCCCCTAGTGGTGGCTGCAGACAGAATCTTATCATGTATCTCTGTATACAGGGAGCTCCCCCTAGTGGTGGCTGCAGACAGGATCTTATCATGTATCTCTGTATACAGGGAGCTCCCCCTAGTGGTGACTGCAGACATAATCTTATCATGTATCTCTGTATACAGGGAGCTCCCCCTAGTGGTGGCTGCAGACATAATCTTATCATGTATCTCTGTATACAGGGAGCTCCCCCTAGTGGTGGCTGCAGTCAGGATCTTATCATGTATATCTGTATACAGGGAGCTCCCCCTAGTGGTGGCTGCAGACAGGATCTTATCATGTATCTCTGTATACAGGGAGCTCCCCCTAGTGGTGGCTGCAGACAGAATCTTATCATGCATCTCTGTATACAGGGAGCTCCCCCTAGTGGTGACTGCAGACAGGATCTTATCATGTATCTCTGAATACAGGGAGCTCCCTCTAGTGGTGGCTGCAGACAGTATCTTATCATGTATCTCTGTATACAGGGAGCTCCCCCTAGTGGTGGCTGCAGACAGGATCTTATCATGTATCTCTGTATACAGGGAGCTCCCCCTAGTGGTGGCTGCAGACAGGATGTTATCATGTATCTCTGTATACAGGGAGCTCCCCCTAGTGGTGGCTGCAGACAGGATTTTATCATGCATCTCTGTAGACAGGGAGCACCCCCTAGTGGTGACTGCAGACAGGATCTTATCATGTATCTCTGTATACAGGGAGCTCCCCCTAGTGGTGACTGCAGACAGGATCTTATCATGTATCTCTGTATACAGGGAGCTCCCCCTAGTGGTGGCTGCAGACAGGATCTTATCATGTATGTCTGTATACAGGGAGCTCCCCCTAGTGGTGGCTGCAGACAGGATCTTATCATGTATCTCTGTATACAGGGAGCTCTCCCTAGTGGTGGCTGCAGACAGAATCCTATCATGTATCTCTGTATACAGGGTGCTCCCCCTAGTGGTGGCTGCAGACAGGATCTTATCATGTATCTCTGTATACAGGGAGCTCCCCCTATTGGTGGCTGCAGACAGGATCTTATCATGCATCTCTGTATACAGGGAGCTCCCCCTAGTGGTGGCTGCAGACAGTATATTATCATGTGTCTATGTATACAGGGAGCTCCCCCTAGTGGTGGCCGCAGACAGTATATTATCATGTGTCTCTGTATACAGGGAGCTCCCCCTAGTGGTGGCTGCAGACAGGATCTTATCATGTATCTCTGTATACAGGGAGCTCCCCCTAGTGGTGACTGCAGACAGGATCTTATCATGTATCTCTGTATACAGGGAGCTCCCCCTAGTGGTGGCTGCAGACAGGATCTTATCATGTATCTCTGTATACAGGGAGCTCCCTCTAGTGGTGGCTGGAGACAGGATCTTATCATGTATCTCTGTATACAGGGAGCTCCCCCTAGTGGTGACTGCAGACAGGATCTTATCATGTATCTCTGTATACAGGGAGCTCCCCCTAGTGGTGGCTGCAGACAGGATCTTATCATGTATATCTGTATACAGGGAGCTCCCCCTAGTGGTGGCTGCAGACAGAATCCTATCATGTATCTCTGTATACAGGGAGCTCCCCCTAGTGGTGACTGCAGATAGGATCTTATCATGTATGTCTGTATACAGGGAGCTCCCCCTAGTGGTGGCTGCAGACAGGATCTTATCATGTATCTCTGTATACAGGGAGCTCCTCCTAGTGGTGGCTGCAGACAGGATCTTATCATGTATCTCTGTATACAGGGAGCTCTCCCTAGTGGTAACTGCAGACAGGATCTTATCATGTATCTCTGTATACAGGGAGCTCCCCCTAGTGGTGGCTGCAGTCAGGATCTTATCATGTATCTCTGTATACAGGGAGCTCCCCCTAGTGGTGGCTGCAGACAGGACCTTATCATGTATCTCTGTATACAAGGAGCTCCCCCTAGTGGTGGCTGCAGACAGGATCTTATCATGTATCTCTATATACAGGGAGCTCCCCCTAGTGGTGGCTGCAGACAGGACCTTATCATGTATCTCTGTATACAGGGAGCTCCCCCTAGTGGTGGCTGCAGACAGGACCTTATCATGTATCTCTGTATACAGGGAGCTCCCCCTAGTGGTGGCTGCAGACAGGATCTTATCATGTATCTCTGTATACAGGGAGCTCCCCCTAGTGGTGGCTGCAGACAGGATCTTATCATGTATCTCTGTATACAGGGAGCTCCCCCTAGTGGTGGCTGCAGACAAGATCTTATCATGTATCTCTGTATACAGGGAGCTCCCCCTAGTGGTGGCTGCAGACAGGATCTTATCATGTATCTCTGTATACAGGGAGCTCCCCCTAGTGGTGGCTGCAGACAGGATCTTATCATGTATCTCTGTATACAGGGAGCTCCCCCTAGTGGTGACTGCAGACAGGATCTTATCATGTATCTCTGTATACAGGGAGCTCCCCCTAGTGGTGGCTGCAGACAGGATCTTATCATGTATGTCTGTATACAGGGAGCTCCCCCTAGTGGTGGCTGCAGACAGGATCTTATCATGTATCTCTGTATACAGGGAGCTCCCCCTAGTGGTGACTGCAGACAGGATCTTATCATGTATCTCTGTATACAGGGAGCTCCCCCTAGTGGTGACTGCAGACAGGATCTTATCATGTATCTCTGTATACAGGGAGCTCCCCCTAGTGGTGGCTGCAGACAGAATCCTAGAGAAGACCCCTCCCTATATCCCCAGTCACTATAGTCCTCTTTGAATACTTTCATGTATCATGTGTGCGTGTGACGGGAAGGGCTAATTTTACTTTCCTGCCAAAAATAAATAAATTGCTCTCTGGGGAATTAAGCATAGACAGAATGAAGTCATACGTTGCGAGAGGCTGGGAATAGTCTGAAGCTGAGAGATGATGAAGAGCAGGGCGTCCTGTCAAGGATCCAGTGAGAAAAGAATCTCCTCTTATGAGTATATAAACAAGTAAATCATGCTGTCCGTCCACATAGAGGCGGCACGGAGGAAATGGATTTTGCAGTTTCATTTTTAGCCTTTAGGTGGCGACAGAGGCTCATAGTCTATTACAGTGCAGAGGGAGACGCTGCCATATATTATTGATTACGGCTTTATATTAATGAGCTTTTCACCATATGTGCATGTATGAGATCACACCGAGGAGCGTCAGCTGCAGACGGCGACATGAGACAGGGAAGATCTGCAGGAACACATCGGCTTCTACAAGGCCGGATTTTCCTCTGCCCCATGTGCATCAATGGCCCTTACCCCAAGAAATGGGTGAAAATAATGACGAAATTACATCTTTAAATAAAGCTTGAAAGAAATAACAACCTGGAGGTCTCTAAGACTGAGATTATCCTTCATTAAAACCTAATTAACTTTATCATTTCTAGATCAATCAACCAATAGAAATCAGAGAAGACATTTCCTAATAGTAAATAATAGTAGATCCATTTCACTAATGGAAAGCTGAGCATGAGATGTATGAGCTCAATAATACCGCCCCTATGTACAAGAATATAACTACTATAATACCGCCCCTATGTACAAGAATATAACTACTATAATACTGCCCCCTATGTACAAGAATATAACTACTATAATACTGCACCTATGTACAAGAATATAACTACTATAATACTGCCCCTATGTACAAGAATATAACTACTATAATACTGCCCCTATGTACAAGAATATAACTACTATAATACTGCCCCTATGTACAAGAATATAACCACTATAATACTGACCCTATGTACAAGAATGTAACTACTATAATACTGCCCCTATGTACAAGAATATAACTACTATAATACTGCCCCTATGTACAAGAATATAACTACTATAATACTGCCCCTATGTACAAGAATATAACTACTATAATACTGCCCCTATGTACAAGAATATAACTACTATAATACTGCCCCTATGTACAAGAATATAACTACTATAATACTGCCCCTATGTACAAGAATATAACTACTATAATACTGCCCCTATGTACAAGAATATAACTACTATAATACTGCCCCTATGTACAAGAATATAACTACTATAATACTGCCCCTATATACAAGAATATAACTACTATAATACTGCCCCTATGTACAAGAATATAACTACTATAATACTGCCCCTATGTACAAGAATATAACTACTATAATACTGCCCCTATGTACAAGAATATAACTACTATAATACTGCCCCTATGTACAAGAATATAACTACTATAATACTGCCCCTATATACAAGAATATAACTACTATAATACTGCCCCTATGTACAAGAATATAACTACTATAATACTGCCCCTATGTACAAGAATATAACTACTATAATACTGCCCCCTATGTACAAGAATATAACTACTATAATACTACTCCTGTGTACAAGAATATAACTACTATAATACTGCCCCCTATGTACAAGAATATAACTACTATAATACTGCCCCTATGTACAAGAATATAACTACTATAATACTGCCCCTATGTACAAGAATATAACTACTATAATACTACTCCTATGTACAAGAATATAACTACTATAATACTGCCCCCTATGTAGAAGAATATAACTACTATAATACTGCCCCTATGTACAAGAGTATAACTACTATAATACTGCCCCTATGTACAAGAATATAACTACTATAATACTGCCCCTATGTACAAGAATATAACTACAATAATACTGCCCCTATGTACAAGAATATACCTACTATAATACTGCCCCCTATGTACAAGAATATAACTACTATAATACTGCCCCTATGTACAAGAATATAACTACTATAATACTACTCCTATGTACAAGAATATAACTACTATAATACTGCCCCCTATGTAGAAGAATATAACTACTATAATACTGCCCCTATGTACAAGAGTATAACTACTATAATACTGCTCCTATGTACAAGAATATAACTACTATAATACTGCCCCTATGTACAAGAATATAACTACTATAATACTGCCCCTATGTACAAGAATATAACTACTATAATACTACTCCTATGTACAAGAATATAACTACTATAATACTGCCCCCTATGTAGAAGAATATAACTACTATAATACTGCCCCTATGTACAAGAGTATAACTACTATAATACTGCCCCTATGTACAAGAATATAACTACTATAATACTGCCCCCTATGTAGAAGAATATAACTACTATAATACTGCCCCTATGTACAAGAATATAACTACTATAATACTGCCCCTATGTACAAGAATATAACTACAATAATACTGCCCCTATGTACAAGAATATACCTACTATAATACTGCCCCCTATGTACAAGAATATAACTACTATAATACTGCCTCTATTTTCACGTTGCTACTTTCTGTGTAGAGTAACTCTGGGGCGTCAGTTAATGTTTCTGGACACTGGAATGTAAACTCCACATTTCTTCTGGAGCTCGTATACATCTGGAGCGTCCTGTATATAGGCAGCCATTAGTCAGTTCCCGGCCGTGTGGGATATTCTGTTCTTTACTTTACTGTAATCGTTTACAAAATGTGGGAAATTTGTTAAAATTAAATGAAAAAGTCTCCTTGGTTGCCATTGGTAACCATATTTATAAATATGCCAATAAATTTATATATTTCCTTGTAGCTAATTAATTCTAGTACTGCAAAGAACAAAAAATAAAAAATAAGAAAATCTGTGAATTCCGTGCGCACAGGCTACAAACATCCATGTTTCAGGGATCATTACTACAGGACCTGACTACAGAGGTTGTTTGTAGTCTGTAACCATGGAGACACTACAGTCACTATGGCCCAGTGCTCGGAGAAGAAACTGCATTTAAAGGGGACATCCCTCCTTTACCTAATCCAAATCAGACCACATAACTAATAGTAATATGTTCTCTTTGTTCCCTTTAAGTGGGCTTGAATTCTAGCACCATGCAAACATTTTAGACGGGTGCGGAAGAAATGCTTCAAAGTAAGACCCTTCCAAAAATAGGTGTTTATTTTTTTAAATATTAACCAACTGTAAAGTGAATCAATAAATGAGAAATCTAAATCCTATCAGTATTCGGTGATCGCCTTCATCACTTCTCTAGGTCACTTGGACACAGTCAGGGATTTGGAAGGAGCGGATGTGGTGATAATGATCATTTTGAGATCAGTTATTAACTGAAACAGAAACAGCTGTGTAGGAGGCTTTAAACTGGGTGAGGAGTAGGTAAGCTCTGCTACAAAGGTGAGGATGTGGAAGACAGTTTCAGGTCATAGATGATACACCATGGTGAGACTGAGCTCAGCAACAAGACTAAAGGTAGTTATACCGCATCAGCAAGGAGTCTCCCGTAAAAAGCGGTCACATCAGACGAAGGGATAGAGGAGACGGGCGGTCACCAAATACTGAGGACAGAGGCGATGGGTGGTCACTGATTACTGAGGACGGAGGAGACAGGCGGTCACCAAATACTGAGGACAGAGGCGATGGGTGGTCACTGATTACTGAGGACGGAGGAGACAGGCGGTCACCTAATACTGAGGACGGAGGAGACGGGCGGTCACTGAATACTGAGGATGGAGGAGACGGGCGGTCACTGAATACTGAGGATGGAGGGGACGGGCGGTCACTGAATACTGAGGATGGAGGAGACGGGCGGTCACTGAATACTGAGGATGGAGGAGACGGGCGGTCACTGAATACTGAGGATGGAGGGGACGGGTGGTCACTGAAATACTGAGGATGGAGGAGACGGGCGGTCACGGAATACTGAGGACGGAGGAGACGGGCGGTCACTGAATACTGAGGATGGAGGAGACGGGCGGTCACTGAATACTGAGGACGGAGGAGACGGGCAGTCACTGAATACTGAGGACGGAGGAGATGGGCGGTCACTGAATACTGAGGATGGAGGAGACGGGCGGTCACTGAATACTGAGGATAGAGGAGACAGGCAGTCACTGAATACTGAGGAGACGAGCGGTCACTGAATACTGAGGATGGAGGAGATGGGCGGTCACTGAATACTGAGGACGGAGGAGACGGGCGGTCACCTAATACTGAAGATGGAGGAGACGAGCGATCACCGAATACTGAGGATGGAAGCGATGGGCAGTCACTGAATACTGAAGATGGAGAGGAGACGGGCGGTCACCGAATACTGAGGATGGAGAAGACGCGCGGTCACCTAATACTGAGGATGGAGGAGACAGGCGGTCACTGAATACTGAGGGTGGAGGAGACGGGCAGTCACTGAATACTGAGGATGGAGGAGACGGGCGGTCACTGAATACTGAGGATGGAGGAGACGGGTGGTCACTGAATACTGAGGACGGAGGAGACGGGCAGTCACTGAATACTGAGGATGGAGGAGACGGGCGGTCACTGAATACTGAGGACGGAGGAGACGGGCGGTCACTGAATACTGAGAATGGAGGAGACGGGCAGTCACTGAATACTGAGGATGGAGGAGACGGGCAGTCACTGAATACTGAGGACAGAGGAAACGGGTGGTCACTGAATACTGAGGACGGAGGAGACGGGCGGTCACTGAATACTGAGGACGGAGGAGACGGGCAATCACTGAATACTGAGGATGGAGGAGACGAGCGGTCACTGAATACTGAGGATGGAGGAGACGGGCGGTCACTGAATACTGAGGATGGAGGAGACGGGAGGTCACTGAATACTGAGGATGGAGGAGACGGGCGGTCACCCCTGATATTGATGGGATCTAGATTTCTCTTATTCATTCCCTTTGCATACTATCCTCACTACTATTTCTGGAAGCTTCTTACTCTGCAGCATGTTTCCCTCCCCTGCCTATGACTTTTGCACAGTACTGTACATGTAATACATCCCATGGCCTTCACCTGTGACACCGCGGCCGGTGAGCCGGACTTGCTCTCTCCATCTGACTTTGGCTCTTGTTCTCCCGGTGGGAAGAGGAACGCCGGGCTCGGACTGGAGTGTCGCTGTCGTCTCATAAACGGGAACACGCTGCAGCAGTAAGGTAAGGAAATAAGAAGAGACATAGACATATCTGATGCTTTCTAGAAGTGGCCAAGGTTCTGCAACTTTCTTTTCCATCTTTAAGATCTCTGCTTTTTGTCAGTGAATGGAAAAACTCAGACGTTGAAATGGTGTCATGATCTGGGTTTGTTTGTTCAACACACTAACTGGACGTGCAGCTGCAGGGAGAAAGTGCAGTTTTATTCTCCCTGCAGCTGCTCGCTTCCAGCCATTGGGGCGGCTGCAGGGGGTGATTACAGCGTTGTCACTGTGGTCTGTAAAGGTTTCTGGTCTGGCTTATTCTTTGGTTCATCTCTATAAGGAAACTATTTTAATGGACGAGCAAACAGCCCCCGACTCCTCCCCCCCACAACGATAACCTCATGCATTGACTTGAAGATAGTGAAGTGTTACAGACCCTTTCTTGGTCTCAGGAGGAATGAAGGCTTGGCCAAGAAGACTCCTGTACATTTCTGATTTCAAGTATCGGGGGAATGAATCCTGGAGGGGAGAAAACACAATTAATTACAATAGTGCCTGATCTGCAGGGGTATGAAATGACTGGGTATATACCGGGGGTACTAAGTGCACCATGACTGGGTATATACCGGGGGTAGTAAGTGCACCATGACTGGGTATATACCGGGGGTACTAAGTGCACCATGACTGGGTATATACCGGGGGTACTAAGTGCACCATGACTGGGTATATACCGGGGGTAGTAAGTGCACCATGACTGGGTATATACCAGGGGTAGTAAGTGCACTATGATTGGGTATATACTAGGGGTAGTAAGTGCACCATGACTGGGTATATACCGGGGGTAGGAAGTGCACCATGACTGGGTATATACCGGGGGTAGTAAGTGCACCATGACTGGGTATATACTAGGGGTAGTAAGTGCACCATGACTGGGTATATACCGGGGGTAGTAAGTGCACCATGACTGGGTATATACCGGGGGTAGTAAGTGAACCATGACTGGGTATATACCAGGGGTAGTAAGTGCACCATGACTGGGTATATACCGGGGGTACTAAGTGCACCATGACTGGGTATATACCGGGGGTACTAAGTGCACCATCACTCCGTATATACCGGGGGTAGTAAGTGCACCATGACTGGCTATATACCGGGGGTAGTAAGTGCACCATGACTGGCTATATACCGGGGGTAGTAAGTGCACCATGACTGGGTATATACCAGGGGTAGTAAGTGCACCATCACTGGGTATATACCGGGGGTAGTAAGTGCACCATGACTGGCTATATACTGAGGATAGTAAGTGCACCATGACTGGGTATATACCAGGGGTAGTAAGTGCACCATGACTGGGTATATACCAGGGGTAGTAAGTGCACCATCACTTGGTATATACCGGGGTTAGTAAGTGCACCATGACTGGGTATATACCGGGGGTAGTAAGTGCACCATCACTCGGTATATACCGGGGGTAGTAAGTGCACCATGACTGGGTATATACCAGGGGTAGTAAGTGCACCATGACTGGGTATATACCAGGGGTAGTAAGTGCACCATGACTGGGTATATACCGGGGGTAGTAAGTGCACCATGACTGGGTATATACCGGGGGTAGTAAGTGCACCATGACTGGGTATATACCGGGGGTACTAAGTGCACCATGACTGGGTATATACCGGGGGTACTAAGTGCACCATGACTGGGTATATACCGGGGGTAGTAAGTGCACCATGACTGGGTATATATTGGGGTTAGTAAGTGCACCATGACTGGGTATATACCGGGGGTAGTAAGTGCACCATCACTCGGTATATACCGGGGGTAGTAAGTGCACCATGACTGGGTATATACCAGGGGTAGTAAGTGCACCATGACTGGGTATATACCAGGGGTAGTAAGTGCACCATGACTGGGTATATACCGGGGGTAGTAAGTGCACCATGACTGGGTATATACCGGGGGTAGTAAGTGCACCATGACTGGGTATATACCGGGGGTACTAAGTGCACCATGACTGGGTATATACCGGGGGTACTAAGTGCACCATGACTGGGTATATACCGGGGGTAGTAAGTGCACTATGACTGGGTATATACCAGGGGTAGTAAGTGCACCATGACTGGGTATATACCGGGGGTACTAAGTGCACCATGACTGGGTATATACCAGGGGTAGTAAGTGCACCATCACTCGGTATATACCGGGGGTAGTAAGTGCACCATGACTGGGTATATATTGGGGTTAGTAAGTGCACCATGACTGGGTATATACCGGGGGTGGTAAGTGCACCAAGACTGGGTATATACCGGGGGTGGTAAGTGCACCATACTGGGTATATATTGGGGGTAGTAAGTGCATCATGACTGGGTATATACCGGGGGTACTAACTGCACCATGACTAGGTATATACCGGGGGTAGTAAGTGCACCATGACTGGGTATATACCGGGGGTAGTAAGTGCACCATGACTGGATATATACCGGGGGTAGTAAGTGCACCATGACTGGGTATATACCGGGGGTACTAAGTGCACCATGACTGGGTATATACCGGGGGTAGTAAGTACACCATGACTGGGTATATACCGGGGGTAGTAAGTGCACCATGACTAGGTATATACCGGGGGTAGTAAGTACACCATGACTGGGTATATACCGGGGGTAGTAAGTGCACCATGACTAGGTATATGCCGGGGGTAGTAAGTGCACCATGACTAGGTATATACCGGGTGTAGTAAGTGCACCATGACTAGGTATATACCGGTGGTAGTAAGTGCACCATGACTAGGTATATACCGGGGTTAGTAAGTGCACCATGACTGGGTATATACCGGGGGTAGTAAGTGCACCATGACTGGGTAGATACCGGGGGTAGTAAGTACACCATGACTGGGTATATACAGGGGGTAGTAAGTATATACCGGGGGTAGTAAGTGCACCATGACTAGGTATATGCCGGGGGTAGTAAGTGCACCTTGACTGGGTATATACCGGGGGTAGTAAGTATATACCGGGGGTAGTAAGTGCACCATGACTAGGTATATGCCGGGGGTAGTAAGTGCACCATGACTGGCTATATACCGGGGGTAGTAAGTATATACTGGGGGTAGTAAGTGCACCATGACTAGGTATATGCCGGGGGTAGTAAGTGCACCTTGACTGGGTATATACCGGGGGTAGTAAGTGCACCATGACTGGGTATATACCGGGGGTATATACCGGGGGATTTTTTATACACCAGTGCGAGTGAACGCTTAGACAAGATAATGCACCGCCACGATCTGTCTCCGACCCTCTACAATTTAGTAAACTGGCGTCCGGCTGGCCCTCACACAGACCCCCAAAAATGTGCAAAAAAGGTAAATAAATCCGTGCCAGAGGGTAATGCATGAATCCCCTGCACCGGGGACAGGTGCCGATCCGCCCGCCAGCCCCAGACATTACAGAAATAAACCCCCTCCTCCTGTCTGATAATTATAGTAACACCGCAGGGGGCTGTTTTTTTTAGAATAATCTGGCAGCATTGTTTCGATCAGCAGCCGTCGCTCATAATCAGTCATTTTATAATCAGCGGCATCAATCCTGGAAGTCCCTGCGGAGCGACATAAAAAGCTCATTACCCGGCAAAAGAAACACATCTATTCTCTGTATAGTCACCAGAATTTAAAGGGAACCTGGCACCGGAGCGGGCCCTGGAGACAGCGGGGGTCAAAAATCAAAACTGGGCGTCTGACGTCTGCAACCTCTTATCTTTTCCAGTTTAGTTTTTCTGGGTCTAGATTTTGTACTAAATACTTATTTTTGTAGCATTTTTTCCTGATGCAAAGCTCCAACTCTTCTACGTTGACATATAGTCAAATGATACAATTCTGAGCATCGGCTGCCACCACTAGAGGGCGCTCACTGCAGACAGCTAATACATAGAACATAGTAATAAATCTGTATGCGGAGATGGGCCTAAAAATCACACAGTGCCAAAAAGAGGATATGGAGACTTTGCATCTACCAAAATTACATAAACAGTCTATCCGATACCCCCCCCCCCATCCCATTGTGGACCTGAATGAACAGTGCTCTACATGTCCATCATTCTCGAGGGGTCATATAAAAACGCAGGGTGCATATTCATCCTCCTCTCTTCAATATTAACCTGCATTAATTACACCCTGCTAGCAATATTCTTTTGCTCCTGTAGGGGGCACCACTGGGTAGATGCAGAAAATCCCACCTCTGTATAAGGCAACACTAGCACTAGACGTTTTTTGGTAAACCCACCTTTTTCATCAACATGTAGATATGCATTTGGGCATCATCTAACACATAACGATGAGGATTCTTTATACCTTCTAATGTCTTCTCCATTGTCTTGCTGTCAATGTTTACCCAGCGAGTTGCTCCAGGGGCCAAAAAATGCCTAAAAACAAAAAAGGCGCCATTCAAAAACTTCCTACTGTACGGCCCAAAAAGCCAAAATTGTTACCTGCCCAGGTGGTGCTTAAGGGTTATCACATATACTGATGACTTATCCATATATACACATTGCTATCAACGTCTTAGGCAGACCAACCATGGGTAACGTCACCCCACCACTAGGGGTTGGAAGCGGTAAGGGACATGCCCCAATTCAAGTCTTTCCCAAGACCCAATAAATCACAATTCTAGAATTGGCGGGTATCCTACTAAACCTGTGTCTTGAGAATTAAACTATTGGGTCCATGAAAAACTTATATGCATGCCTCTATGTAGACCAACCAAGTGTCATCCTTACCACTTAGGGTTGGAAGAGGTAAGGTGCATGCCTCAAATCAAGTCTTTCCCAAGACCCAAGGAATTAACATTCTGGAATTGGTGGATTTCCTCCTAAACTTGTGGGAATAATACTATTGAGTCTACAAAAAAAACATATTCATGCCTCTCGGCAGACCAACCAAAGCTAGTCAACCCCATCACTAGGGGTTGGAAGAGGTAAGGGGCATACAGCCAATAAAGCCTTTCCCAAGACCCAAGGAATCACATTCACAATTCTGAAATTGGTGGCTATCCTTTTAAACCTGTGTCTTGAGAATTATACTATTAGACCCACTAAAAACCCATAAGCATGCCTTTGACTTGGAGACCAACCAAGGGCAAAGTAAACTTCACCACTAGGATTTAGAAGTGGTAAGGGGCATGCCTCAAATCAAGTCCTTCCCAAGACCCAAGGATAACTTCTGGAATTGCTGGGTATCCTACTAAACCTGTGTCTTGGGAATTACACTATTGAGTCCACCAAAAACCCATATGCATGCCCCTAGGCAGACTAACTATTTGGGGTTGGAAGAGGTAAGGGGCATGCCTCCAATTAAGTCTTTCCCAAGACCCAAGAAATAACAATTCTGGAATTGATTGATTTCCTCCTAAACCTGTGTCTTGGGAATTATATTATTGGGTCCACCAAAAACCCATCAACATGCCTCTAGGGTGACCAACGAAGAGTAAAGTCAACTCCACCACTAGTGGTTGGAAGAGGTAAGGTGTATGCTTCAAATCAAGTCTTTACCAAAACCCAAGAAATCACAATTCTGGAATTGGTGAATTTCCTCCTGAACCTGTTTCTTGGGAAGTATACAATTAGGTCCACCAAAAACTCATATGCGTGCCCCTACACATACAGTAGTTAACCCCACCACTAAAGATCATAAGGGGTAAGGGGCATGCTTCAAATCAAATCTTTCCTAAGACTGAAGAAGTCTCAGTTCTGTATTTGGTGTTTTTTTTTCATATACCTTGAAGAAGTCTCAGTTCTGTATTTGGTGGGTTTTTTCATATACCTGACTCCTAGGAGCTCTCCTACTGAAGTGCCCCATCCGAGACCCACTCAAATTTTGTCACAGCCACTTCCCCATTCATGAATTTATCCCCAACCCCAGACTGGATCTCCAAGAGTGATCCAGTGAACCAAATCTTACATAGAATGGACTAACATGGACCTTCGCTAACCACAGATGGGTCGGCCTACACCGATTTGGACTACAAAGATTATTGGGTTTCTTTCCTCTAAAGGAAGACGCGTTTAACTTTCCTGGACTATGTTTTGATGAGCGTGTAATAATCCACTCGTAATATAACCTGGTATACGGGCAACGTCCCAAGATCCAAGTTATTTCATCTTTTAATAATGGATTCAAAGAAGAACTGTCCATGGAATTATACACTTTTTCCATATCTGGGGCAGCCAAGAACATTTTTAACCCTTTTAGCTGACTGAAGTCATCAGGAAAACTTACTCATAGACAGACTGCACCGTAGAGGCCACTTTAGACTGCTCCCCGTATCGTAGCTCTTCACATGCCTCCCAAAAACACAGATTTTCAGCTGCAAAGATAAAAAAGCTACATTTTGAAATCTCCACTTAAACAGGACGACCAAGAAAATTCCGAGACTGATACTCACCACTAAACTCCTTCTCCAAAAATTGCAAAAACTCCTTCCGACCCCTCTGGTCATTCAAGACCTCCATAAAATTAAAAGTCCACCGTTCCACCCGCAGTTTAGACGGCATTGGGACCCTGGGGAGGATATTGTAAAATAGAAAACTATATATAGTGTAATGCAAACGTTTTGGCGCCCCCCGACTTCACATTTGGGAATGTTTTTCTACAGGGCTGGATGTTTCATTCCTGAGTTTTACGCACATGGGAGCGTTCATGGTCCAGTACATGACATCGTCCGTGATCCATGGGTTACTGGGCAGGCAGCCAGACATAATGGGATCATGCGGGAGATATTGCTCGCTGAACTTAAGAAACCTACGAGAGAGATGGGAAAGGAAAGGAGTAGAAAGTTACAAAGTGCAGACGCTGCTGTAGATCTACATTCCTCTAACAAATTATATATATCCTCAAGTGTTTGAGGCGTCCTTGGGGTTGTCAACAATTCACATCGGCCTTGACTGTCGAGATGTCCCATATGGGTGAGAACTTCCTGAGCTCAGATTGGAGCTTAATGTTTTGTGTGTAAGTGGCTGAGAAAGGCTCCCACGGGTCCCTCCCAGAGAAGGTGCAATGGGCTAAGGGACAAGTATGGTTTCTTTGCTCTGAAGGTTCTGCTCCAAGCATTGAGGCTGAAAAACGCAAGAAGGAACATGTTCAACTTCATAGACTCCAAGTTTGGTGTCTTTGCTCTGAAGCTCCTGCTCCAAGCATTAAAGCTGAAGAACCCAAGGAGGAACATGTGCAACTTCATAGACTCCAAGTATGGTGTCTTTGCTCTGAAGGTCCTGCGCCAAGCATTGAGGCTAAAGATCCCTAGGAGGAATATGTTCAACTTCATAGACTCCAAGTATGGTTTCTTTACTCTGAAGGTCCTGCTCCCAGCATTGAGGCTGAAGAACCCAAGAAGAAACATGTTCAACTTCATAGACTCCATGCAAAGAAGACCCAAGGAAAGAAGAACCCACCTCAGCTTGGCCAAATCCCTTTTCCCATTGGAAGGTGTTAAGTGTTCCTTCATCGCTACTCGACACAAGGAGGACCCCACTGCTGGCATCTCTTATCTACTGGCACCACAAGAAGCCCCGATCTGAAGGTGGCATACCTTCCCGTGTAGTACAGATGGGCAATAGGCTGAGCAAAGTTGGTAATCGCACAAGGACCCAAGTGCCTGAGGGATCCCCCAAGCTTCATAGAGTGATGTACATCATTGGTGGGGACCCATTTAGGCCAAGAAGTGTTATCAAAAGGGGTAGTAAATGGAAGAAACTATGAACCACCTTCATGGTGGCCACTTCATGATTTGTCTTATGTAACTCACCCCTCCAGACAGATGGATGATTTCACTCTCGTCCGTGCCATGGCTTTTTTGAGGTACTCCATCTGGCAGCGAATCAAAAAAATAATGTTATATATTCTTAATTGGCGGCCAGGAGTTCAAGTTACATCTCAGTTGCCAAAATACAATACCGCCTCCAAAAAATGTAATCATGTAATACCGTAAGGAGCCGATGCCAAGCAATAACATCTTACAGTACTGAAATCATACAAACAAACAGTGCTAATATAATAATACCATACAGAGCTCAAATAAAACTGCCGTACGGTGCTAAAATTATACCACCATAAGGTGCTTAAAATATACCTCCATATAGTGCTCAAATAAATACCGCCATGTAATACTAAAACAATACCACCATACATTGCTGAAATAATATCATCTTACATTGCTTACATTATATCGCCAAACAGTGCTTAACTAATATCCCAATGTAGTGCTCAAATAACACCACCATGCTGTGCCTTAATCATACCAACTTACATTGCTAACATCATACCGCCATACACTGCTCAAATCACACAGCCACACAAAGCTCATATAATACTAACATACAGTGCTCAAATAATACTACAGTACCACTATACAGTGCTTAAATCATATAATCTTTCAGTGCTTAAATCATAAAGCCATATAGAGCTCAAATAATATTGTCATACAATGCTCAAATAATACTGCTGTATACTGCTTAAATACTACTTTCATATAGTGCTCAAATAATTCTGCTGTGTACTGCTTAAATAATACTGTCATACAGTGTTTGAATAATGCTGCTGTATACTGCTTCAATAATACCGCCATATGTGCTCAAATACTACTGCTGTATACTGTTTAAATAGTACTGCCATACAGTGCTCTAATAATACTCCAATACAGTGCTCAAATAATACTGCTATGTACTGCTTAAATACTGCCATACAGTGCTTAAATAATACTGCCATATACTGCTTAAATAATACTACTATACAGTGCTCTAATAATACTCCAATACAGTGCTCAAATAATACTGCTATATACTTCTTAAATACTGCCATACAGTGCTCAAACAATACTGCTGTATACTGCTTAAATAATACTGCCATACAGTGCTCAAATAATACTGCTGTATAGTGCTTAAATAATACTGCCATACAGTGCTAAAATAACACTACCATACAGTGCTAAAATAATACTGCTATGTACTGCTTAAATACTGCCATACAGTGCTCAAATAATACTGCTGTATACTGCTTAAACAATACTGCCATACAGTGCTCAAATAACACTGACATACAGTGCTAAAATAATACTGCTGTATACTGCTTAAATACTGCCATACAGTGCTCAAATAATACTGCTGTATACTGCTTAAATAATACTGCCATACAGTGCTCAAATAACACTTACATACAGTGCTCAAATAATACTGCTGTATACTGCTTAAATAATACTGCCATACAGTGCTCAAATAACACTGCCATACAGTGCTAAAATAATACTGCTGTATACTGCTTAAAGAATACTGTCATACAATGTTCAAATAATTCCACCACAGTGTTGAAATAGTAGCACCATACAGTGCTCAAATATTAGCCACCAATCAGTGCTTATATAATATGGCCACATACTAAGCAAATCGTAACCTCTTCAGCATGTCCTCCCTTAGGCTGGGCTCAATCCAATACCCCATGGCCACAGTATTTATTACTTACCTCCCTTTTGTAATAATCAGCATTCCTTCCCTAAAGAAACAAAAAAAATAGTATTATAGGCAAAAAATAGGCAGTAGAAGGGAGTGCGCAGGGCTAGAATACACCGGGCACTGTTATGGCGGCCATCCTTGGTAGCCACCAATAACAAAAATCACAGCTGCTGTTTTGCGCTGGCGGATTCACGTCTCTCGTTATTTGTTCTGATATTTAGAAGGTGCCACAAAAAAAGTCAAAAGTCGTCAAAACAACTAAAATAAATGAACTCACCAGTGCCATTCTCCCCGTGTAGCAGTTTCCTCTTTCTGGCCCACGTTCCATTACATTCATACATCCCGGCTGAAACACACAGAGCAGAAACATCTATGGGAACCAAAGCAAAGAAACCAAAGCATAAATGCCCATACATTAATGAGAAATGACACAGGGAAAAAGTATTGAACACGCTTACAGTATTTAATACTTCATACAAAACCCTTTGCTGCTGATGAAGCTGTATGGAGACACTAGTCGCCTGCATTGCTCAGGTGGAGTTTGGCCCACTCTTCCACACACTCCTCACATCCTGCAGGTCCCGGCTCCTTCTGTGATCTCTGAGCTTTAGTTCCTTCCATATATTTCCTATTGGATTCAGCCCCGGTGATCGGCTCGGCCATTCTTGCAGATTTATTTTCTCTCTCCTTGGCGGTGTTTGGGATCATTGCGTTGCTGAAATGTCCATCTTCATTTCATCTTCATCATCCTGGTAGATGGCAGCACATTTTTATCAGGAATGTCTGACATTAAGTCTTCCTTCAATCATATATTTGTTAGTACCATCTGCTGAAAGCGAGCCCCACACCATGATGTTCCCACCTCCACACTTCACTATTGTTGGTGTTTTTGAGGTGATTTGCCTTTTGGCCTCCAAACATGGTGTGTATTATGGCCTCCAAAGAGTTACATTTTGGTCTCCTCTGACTAGACTATATTTTCCCAATATATCACAGGCTTCTCTAAATGTTGAGAAAACTTTAAAAGATCTTGAACCTGTATTTTGATCAGCAATGGAGTCTTGAGTGGTGAGCGTGCATACAGGAGCGTGCATACAGGAGCGTGCATACAGGAGCGTGCATACAGGAGCGTGCATACAGGCCATGGAAGGTGACTACATTACTTATTGTTTTCTTTGAAACAATTGTACGTGGTGATTCCAGGTCTTTCTGTAGTTCTCCTCAGGTGGTTCTTGGCTCTTGGAAAACTCTTCTGATAATTATTTTCACTCCTCTGTAGAAAATCTTGTAAGGAGCACCTGGTTGTGGCCAGTTTATGGCGAAATTATGTTCTTTCCACTTCTGGATTATGGTCCCAATACTAATCATTTGAACCTTCTGTAGTTTAGAAATACTTCCGTAACCAGTATCATCAGCATGTTTTACAACAATAAGTTGTCTTGAGACAGCTCACTGGTTTTACCCATCACAAGATGTTTCTTGTGTGGCATTCTTGGTAATGGGATACCTTTCTATAGACCACCAGTTGAACCAGCTGATATTTTTTACTAAGTGGCAGGATTGCTTTTTAATTACTGATAAATTTCAGCTGGTGCCAGGACTTTCCATGGCTTTTTTCACCTTTCTTTCATTATGTGTTCAATACTTTTCCCTTGTGTCTTTTCTCATTATTACACATAATTTAAGTTATGGTCATCAAAGGTTTGATTTGTTTCCCTGTGTGGATTGGATAGGTGGTTACCAACATCTGGTGAGAATTTAATGTCAATAGCACTTTTAGAAATATATGGGTGATGTGTTCAATACTTATAATTATATGGAAACCTGCCATGTACTTCAGACAAAAAAAGTTTATTTCTGTCCTCCATGCTTTGCACTGCAGCTCTTTTTGATCAAGTTGACTTCTTTATATAAGGACAAGCTCATGGACAAGTCAGTACAATTTCAAAGTGGACAGAATAGTTATCATTCAATGGGGAGGAGCCTCAATAAAGAGGAGGAGCCCTCTATAAAGGGGTGGAGATTAAGGAGAGTCCTTAATATTTTGTTATCAGTTATTGCTCTACATCATGGTGCCTCTGAAGCTCAGGTCGCTTGGCGCCCCTGATATCTTCTAATTGTTCCTGTTGTGAGGAGCCGATGGCTTACATTAATTTTATGTTTGAACGCGTGCCAAGGAACGAGGCTATATTTAGTGTAGCGGCATGTTCTAACGTGGCGGATGCAAAATTATACACATCTAATTATACACCGCTCACACAAACCTCGCGCTTTATCACATACAACTGTCAAAGATGAGAAATGGAGGATATCAAAGTCGTCTGAAGGCGACATGAAAGCGCTGCCACTGATTTTACGAGACCCCCTGTGTCTTCCCCCCCAGATCAGACATAGAAATATGCGGCCTGAAAGATCAGACCTTGCGATGAAAGACAAGCGTGGGAGCCTCCGGAGTGGGACAGATGTGGGCAATGACTCACACCCTGCCGCCTTGTACCCGAACTAGAAAGTACCACGTGGTTCTATGCTCTGCGGAAAGACATTAAATAATGATTCTATGAAAAATATGGATCCTATTACTGGTAACATCGGAATAAGTTTGGACTGTTGCCTAGCAACTGCCACCGCAGTCAGTAGGTGACTACTCTGGGTCACCTATAAGGGGACCAGCATGGACGCCCACTAATCTGAAATAATGGCGTTTTCTGAGTCCTGACTTTATTCAAGGTATTCTGCTGTGTACTTCTTAACGACGATGTGCTATGTAGAACATGGGCTGTGTCCCTGCCTTTGATGTGGGCTCACATGCTGAGCCTGCATCTCTCCTGCAGATGTTGGCTGATTTATACAGCCATCATCTGCCTCTAACAGCTGCAGGTGGAGCGGCACTCCGCTCACGACTGTTAACATACTAGCAGAAAGGTGCGCTCTTCTGAGCCCTCATCGGTGCGACCATGTGCCTCATGGATCGAGTCACTGCCTTTGATGTGGGCTCACATGCTGAGCCTGCATCTTCCCTGCAGATGTCAGCTGATTTATTCAACCTCTATCTGCCTCTAACAGCCGCAGGTGGAGCGGCGCTCCGTTCACGGCTGTTAACGCGCTCCAGCAAGAGGGTGCGCTCTCCTGAGCCCTCATTGACGCAACCATGTGCCTCATAGGTCGAGTCCCTGCCTTTGATGCGGGCTCACACGCTGAGCCCGCATCTTTCCCTGCAGATGTTGGCTGACTTATACAGCCATCATCTGCCTGTAACAGTCGTGGGTGGAGCGGCGCTCCGCTCATGGCTGTTAACGCGTGCCAGCAAAGGGGTGTGCTCTTCTGAGCCCTCATCAGCGTGACCATGTGCCTCATGGATCAAGTCCCTGCCTTTGATGTGGGCTCACATGCTGAGCCTGCATCTTCCCTGCAGATGTCAGCTGATTTATTCAGCCTCCATCTGCCTCTAACAGCCGCAGGTGGAGCGGCGCTCCGCTCACGGCTGTTAACACGCTCCAGCAAGAGGGTGCGCTCTCCTGAGCCCTCATTGGTGCAACCATGTGCGTCATAGGTCGAGTCCCTGCCTTTGATGCGGGCTCACACGCTGAGCCCGCATCTTTCCCTGCAGATGTTGGCTTATTAATACCAGGTACCATGGCCGGCGTTCATAGGAAACTGTGATTTCTTCTATATACAGCAATGCTGTGGTATTGCTGTATATAGAAAAAGTGATCAGACTATTGTGGGTTCAAGACTCCTAAAAGAACTATTAAATACAGTACTAATTTAAAAAAAAAATATTTTAAAAAAATACCAAAAAAAAGTTCAAATCACTCCCCCTTTGCTATATTAAAAATTAAGAAATAATAAAAAAACATGCATATTTGGTATCACTGCGTTCGTATAAATCCAATCTATCAAATTAATCCGATCGATAAACAGCGTAATGAAAAAAAATCAAAATGCTAGAATTGCAGTTTTTTGCCACCGCAATAACAATAAAAAATGTAATAACAGGTGATGAAAACATTGTATATACCCCAAAATAATATCAATCAAAACATCAGTTCGGGGCGCAAAAAACAAACCCTCACAAAGCTCCATATCCAAAAAATTGAAAACATCACGGTTTTCGGACAGTCAGAAAACAAACAAGATTTTATATATATATATATATATATATATATATATATATAATTTATTTTTTTTTTTTTAATTTTTATCACCGCTTAAAAAAACCAAAAATTATCCGTGTTTGGTAGCTATGTAACCGTACCGACCTGGAGAATCATACTGGCAGGTCATTTTTATGTTACAATAAACTCTGGAAATAAAGAAATAAAATAAGAAAACAATTGCAGACTTTTTTTTTTGCTATTTTGCCACAGCAACCAATCAGCGCCCAGCTTTCATTTCATTTTCTGCTCTTGGAAAGATGAAAGTTGGACTGTGATTGGTCGCTACAGTCGACAAAGACCGTTTATATGATATCTTCAATTAACTTTATTTATACTGTCTTTGAAAACATGTAATAATAATTAATAATAATCAGTGCTTGCAATTATCCTGTATTTATGATAATGAACTTACTGAGGGTTTGCTAATGAGCCAATATGCCTGCTCCTGACACTCAATCACAATCCGGTCCCCCTTACGGCGCTGTTTGGCCGCCCTATGTAATAAAGGTTATAGAGAAATACACAAATATAATATAAATATAATATGAGAAATTATACAGCTTTATAATATAACATTTTAGTATTGGGGAAGAGGCACAAAAATGAGTTTACATGTCGCCTTATTAGAAATGTTTAGCATGTAGCTCACTTAGCCTAATACTGTTGCCCATATTAACCAATCAGAGCACATCTTTCATTTTGCCAGAGCAGTTTTAGACATGAAAGCTGTGCTCTGATTGGTTGCTATAGGCAACAAGTGCAAGTTTTGCTCAAATTAGGCTTCTTGGGCCATGTAGGCCTTACAGGAAAACGGGACACCCATTTTGTTTTATGGCGTTAACATAAAGCTCGTGGGCCCCAATGTAAAATATTAAGCATAGTCTTTAATAGCATTGTCTTCTCATATGAGCCACAGGGACTTTTTGGGACTCTCAAGGTTTCTGGGCCTAACTGTAGTTAACAAATGATTTGAACACTGTTTCTATTTAGCCCTGTGATAAATTGACATGGATTAGGAGATATGTTTATTGTGTAGCTTAACCCTCATAATGTTGCCCATATCAACCAATCAGAGCACATCTTTCATCTTTCCAATGCAGTTTTAGACATAAAAGCTGTGCACTCATTGGTTGCTATAGGCAACAAGTCCAGTTGTGCTAAAATGAGGCTTCTTGGGCAATGTAGGCCGTAAAGAAAAAGGGACACCTGTGTAACATAAAGCTCGTGGGCCCCAATGCAAAATATTCAGCATGGTCTTTAATAGAATTGTCTTCTAATATAAGCCAAAGGGACTTTTGGGGCCTCTCAAGGTTTCTGGGCTCTATTATAGTCACATCCCTGTGAAAAGATTTGAACAGAATATCTAATTAGCCCTGTGATATAGTGACATGGATTAGGAGACAGGAAGAGTTGTCATAGGGACAAACAAAACTGATTTTCAAGATGGCCACCACTGATTTGTCAGCAATGCTTCATAGGGAGGGAACACTAGGATATCTCCAATCAGCGCATAGCCCGAAATACTTACAGTTAGGTCCAGAAATCTTTGGACAGTGACACAATTTTGGCGAGTTGGGCTCTGCATGCCACCACATTGGATGTGAAATGAAACCTCTACAACAGAATTCAAGTGCAGATTGTAACGTTTAATTTGAAGGTTTGAACAAAAATATCTGATAGAAATTGTAGGAATTGTCACATTTCTTTACAAACACTCCACATTTTAGGAGGTCAAAAGTAATTGGACAAATAAACCAAACCCAAACAAAATATTTTTATTTTCAATATTTTGTTTCGAATCCTTTGGAGGCAATCACTGCCTTAAGTCTGGAACCCATGGACATCACCAAACGCTGGGTTTCCTCCTTCTTAATGCTTTGCCAGGCCTTTACAGCCGCAGCCTTCAGGTCTTGCTTGTTTGTGGGTCTTTCCGTCTTAAGTCTGGATTTGAGCAAGTGAAATGCATGCTCAATTGGGTTAAGATCTGGTGATTGACTTGGCCATTGCAGAATGTTCCACTTTTTTGCACTCATGAACTCCTGGGTAGCTTTGGCTGTATGCTTGGGGTCATTGTCCATCTGTACTATGAAGCGCCGTCCGATCAACTTTGCGGCATTTGGCTGAATCTGGGCTGAAAGTATATCCCGGTACACTTCAGAATTCATCCGGCTACTCTTGTCTGCTGTTATGTCATCAATAAACACAAGTGACCCAGTGCCATTGAAAGCCATGCATGCCCATGCCATCACGTTGCCTCCACCATGTTTTACAGAGGATGTGGTGTGCCTTGGATCATGTGCCGTTCCCTTTCTTCTCTACACTTTTTTCTTCCCATCATTCTGGTACAGGTTGATCTTTGTCTCATCTGTCCATAGAATACTTTTCCAGAACTGAGCTGGCTTCATGAGGTGTTTTTCAGCAAATGTAACTCTGGCCTGTCTATTTTTGGAATTGATGAATGGTTTGCATCTAGATGTGAACCCTTTGTATTTACTTTCATGGAGTCTTCTCTTTACTGTTGACTTAGAGACAGATACACCTACTTCACTGAGAGTGTTCTGGACTTCAGTTGATGTTGTGAACGGGTTCTTCTTCACCAAAGAAAGTATGCGGCGATCATCCACCACTGTTGTCATCCGTGGACGCCCAGGCCTTTTTCAGTTCCCAAGCTCACCAGTCAATTCCTTTTTTCTCAGAATGTACCCGACTGTTGATTTTGCTACTCCAAGCATGTCTGCTATCTCTCTGATGGATTTTTTCTTTTTTTCAGCCTCAGGATGTTCTGCTTCACCTCAATTGAGAGTTCCTTAGACCGCATGTTGTCTGGTCACAGCAACAGCTTCCAAATGCAAAACCACACACCTGTAATCAACCCCAGACCTTTTAACTACTTCATTGATTACAGGTTAACGAGGGAGACGCCTACAGAGTTAATTGCAGCCCTTGGAGTCCCTTGTCCAATTACTTTTGGTCCCTTGAAAAAGAGGAGGCTATGCATTACAGAGCTATGATTCCTAAACCCTTTCTCCGATTTGGATGTGAAAACTCTCATATTGCAGCTGGGAGTGTGCACTTTCAGCCCATATTATATATAGAATTGTATTTCTGAACATGTTTTTGTAAACAGCTAAAATAACAAAACTTGTGTCACTGTCCAAATATTTCTGGACCTAACTGTAGATAAAGATTTGCCTGAGGATCCATTAAGCAGATTGTTTGGGGCAGATAACATATCAGAGTGCTACGTCTTCTAAAACCCGATATAACATGTCCGGTTGTAATAACGGTGCACTATGTGCAGCTGCGTGCTTCCGGAACAATCCATACAAATATTCCACATGATCCTGAATATTTCATGATGGATTTGCATGAATATTTCATGTCTGTGCCGTCTGTATTAAGTATACTGCATAAACACGTTACTTATTTATGGCGGGTTTAAAATGCGCTTTTAAAAAAACCCCACACACACGTGTCCCGAAGCGTGGCCGCTCCATGGACGATTTTAGAACATCAGAGATTAGAGGATCGATATAGGAAAGGCGCATGGCTCATGATGATGGGGCGAAGCTTATCAGGGATTTGTGCCATTTTTTAGGAGGTGATGTAGCGCTAACCTAAATGGGCTGCTGCGTCTACGCACCTGATCTGTTCCCTTGCTTGCATGACCACGAAGTCCCACGTGTGATTAATTCGCTTGTGCAGCTGATTGTAGCTATCCTGTGACATCCCCCCCCAGGAAAAAAAATAAATGACTTACATATTTATCCATATATCACAACAGACATGTTATGTCGTATCCACAAATCACCACGCCATGTCTATTCTGAAGAATTTTTTCTCAGAAATACGCATTATAGCATCCCTCTGTTGTTCCTCCTGGAAATCCATTATATAAAGCTGAGTGTGTGTGTGTGTGTGTGTGTACGTAAATATGTATGTATATGTGTGTGCGTGTGTACGTATATATGTATGTATATGTGTGTGTGTGTGCGTGTGTCCGCTAAAGGAATCCGCACCGTCGCATGCACAGACATCCTATGTGACTCAGGGAACGTCATAGACTATGTTTTGAGAGGAAAATTTAACCCTGCACTTTACAGTTATTTGCCAAAAAACCTGCTTACATTAAAGTCAATGGAGCTGGGAGCCACAATGCAGCCAGAAGATTGTTGGCATGTCACAATGCAGTCAGGGAAAGATACAGACAGACAGAGACAGACACAGAGACAGACACAGAGACAGGCAAAGAGACAGACAGACACAGACAGGGATAGAGACAGACAGGGATAGAGACAGACAGGGATAGAGACAGAAAGGGTAAGAGACAGACAAGGAAAGAGACAGACAGGGAAAGAGACAGACAGCCAGGGAAAGATACAGACAGACAGAGACAGACAGAGACAAAGAGACAGACAAAGAGACAGACAGACACAAATAGACACAGACAAAGAGACAGACAAGGAAAGAGACAGACAGAAAGAGACAGACAAGGAAAGAGATCTAGAGACAGACAGGGAAAGAGATAGAGAGACAGATAGGGAAAGAGAAAAAGAGACAGACAGGGAAAGAGACAGACAGAGAGATAGCGACAGACACAGAGATTGACAGACAGACACAGAGAGAGAGGGAGACAGACAGAGACTGGGAGAGAGACAGAGAGACAGTTTCTATCCCGGGCAATGCCGGGTACTACAGCTAGTTTATAAATATAATGACATCTGAGTGTTACCCATTCCACATGCCAATGAAGGCGGCTCAATATAGTTCGACATGCTCCAAACAATGCTAATATTGTCATGGGATGAGGACAAAGCCTATTGTCAAGTGGAATTGTCCATTTAAAATCAAACATTTCCAGGAGGAATAACAGAAGAACGAACAACACAAAGTTAGAAAAGAAAATGCAACAAGAAACACAAGTATTTATTAAAATGCACGTCAGTACAGGTCATCTGAAGACATAATAACCCTTTTAAAGGGGTATTCTAGTATGAGAAAAACATAGCTGCTTTCCTTCAAAAACAGAGTCACACCTGTCCATTCACTCATATTATGCCACACTGCAATACCAGACAAAACCCAGGCAGGTCTGGCACAAAACAAATATTTAAAAAAAAATAGAGCTCTCTACCAGCAAATTTGTCTTCTCTCCGCTATTGCTCTATAAAGTGGATATTTCACTCAGTGACAACCCTGGTCAGAGCTATAATTGAGGCCAGGGCTGGTGTCCCTGGGCCCCAGACAATCAAATCTACCACTGTCAGTAAAAAAATATATAAAATTGCATTTTAATAGCATAAATTGAACATCACTATGGGCTGTAAGAATAAATATATATCAGCAGTGATTAGACTGTATATAACTATACACAAGCAGTGAACACACTGCATATATAAGTATATATCAGCAATTAAACTGCATATATAACTATGTACCACCAGTGAACTCACTGCATATATACTGTATATACCAGCGATTAAACTGCATAAATAACTATATACCAGCAGTGGACACACTTCATAAATACTGTAAATAACAGCGATTAAACTGCATATATAACTATATACCAGCAGTGAACTCACTGCATATATACTGTATATACCAGCAATTAAACTGCATAAATAACTATATACCAGCAGTGGACACACTTCATAAATACTGTAAATAACAGCGATTAAACTGCATATATAACTATATACCAGCAGTGGACACACTTCATATACTGTATACTGTAAATAACAGCGATTAAACTGCATATATAATATATACCAGCAGTGAACACACTGCATATACAGTATAACTATATATCAGCAATTAAACTGCATATATAACTATATACCAGCAGTGGCCACACTGCATATATACTGTATATACCAGCGATTAAACTGTATACGGTATATAACTATATACCAGCAGTGGACACACTGCATATATACTGTATATACCAGCGATTAAACTGCATATATAACTATATACAGTACCAGCAGTGGGTACACTTCATATACTGTATACTGTAAATAACAGCGATTAAACTGCATATATAATATATACCAGCAGTGAACACACTGTATATATAACTATATATCAGCACTTAGACTATGTGCGCACAGTGCGTTTTTCGCAACGTTTTTGCGCGTTTTCCGGGTGTGTTTTTGGCCTTAAAACTGCAGGACTTTGCTTCCCCAGCAAAGTCTATGAGTTTTCATTTTTGCTGTCCGCACACATCTGTTTTTTTACCTGCGTTTTTGAGTTAAAAAAAAAAATGGACATGTCAGTTCTTTCCTGCGTTTTTCTGCGTTTTCCGCCCATGCAATGCATTTGAAAAAGGCAGCAAAACGCAGAGATCAAAAACGCAGCAAAACGCAGCCAAAAACGCACCAAATCGCGGCAAAAACGCATGCGTTTTTTGATGCGTTTTTTGACGCAGGTGCGTTTTTGTGTGTTTTTAGCGGCCAAAAACGCACAAAAACGCAGCGTCAAAAAGACGCAGTGTGCGAACCTAGCCTAAAACTGCATATATAACTATATGGCTATGTGCGCACAGTGCGTTTTTCGCGGCGTTTTTGCGCGTTTTTCGGGTGCGTTTTTGGCCTCAAAACTGCATGACTTTGCTTCCCCAGCAAAGTCTATGAGTTTTCATTTTTGCTGTCCACACACAACTGTTTTTTTAAGCTGCGTTTTTGAGCTTGAAAAAAAAAATGGACAAGTCAATTCTTTCCTGCGTTTTTCTGTGTTTTCCGCCCATGCAATGCATTGGAAAAACGCAGCAAAACGCAGAGATAAAAAACGCAGCAAAACGCAGCCAAAAACGCACCAAATCGCGGTAAAAACGCATGCGTTTTTTATGCGTTTTTTCGACGCAAGTGCGTTTTTGTGCATTTTTAGCGGCCAAAAACGCACAAAAACGCAGCGTCAAAAAAACGCAGCATGCGCACATAGCCTAAACCAGCAGTGGGCACACTGCATATATACTGTATATACCAGTGATTAAACTGCATATATAATATATACCAGCAGAGGACACACTGCATATATACTGTATATACCAGCGATTAAACTGCATATATAATACATACCAGCATTGAACACACTACATATATAACTATATATCAGCACTTAAACTGCATATATAACTATATACCTGTAGACTGTGAGCCCTCGCGGGCAGGGTCCTCTCTCCTCCTATACCAGTCTGTCTTGTACTGTTAATGATTGTTGTACGTATACCCTCTTTCACTTGTAAAGCGCCATGGAATAAATGGCGTTATAATAATAAATAATAATAATAATAATATACCAGCAGTGGACACACTGCATATATACTGTATATACCAGAGATTAAACTGTATACGGTATGTAACTATATACCAGCAGTGAACACACTGCATATATAACTATATATCAGCAATTAAACTGCATATATAACTATATATCAGCAATTAAACTGCATATATAATATATACCAGCAGTGGAGAAAATCAGAACTCCCAAATAAACTGCAGTCTGAAATTGTGCCCCCTATTTTGTAATGGTGGGCCCTATACTCCAGTACTAGCTTTGTTCTCCTTATCTCCTTATGACGACCCTGGTGATGTTGACTGTCATCCAGTTTTCCGATAAAATTCCAAAATAAGGGAGATTGCAATGTTCGTGGCTGACCTTTTCGTACTCCACCAGATCTCCTTGTTTCCTGATATTTTTCTTTGCAAGATAAATGGCTGAAAATAAAAACAAGTATAAACTTCACCTGCATCAATCACAATATAATTATTTCCATTGTTAAGTTTGCAATCCTCCCAGAAATACTCCCACAAGCGTCCTAGAAAAATTAAATTAAGTTTTCATATTTGCATTAGCCACTTCCTTTTGATGTCATTTGGAAGGTATGGATATTTGAAGTTAATGTTCTGCTGGGACTTGTAGTTTCACAATGACAGAGATTAGAGACTATTGAATAATGGCACCTTATAGAATGTGAACCAATAAGCACAGTGCGAGGAAATATTGCCCCGCCCACGAGGAGCAAATGCTGACACTCCCTACTATTAGTTCCTTGTACCTTACAGTAAAATGGTCTAATGGTTTATATAATGAATGCAATTGGGCAGACTATAGCATCTTTCATAAATGCCCTCATCTAAATGTGTAACATAAATTCCTTTTTCGCCCCTTAATCTCCAGGTGGTCCTCATAAAAAAATGTATACTACTCACAAAACGTTTGGGATATTTGTATTTCAGGTGAAATATCAGGATGGTCCTAAAATGATCTACCTTAATGTGACCTTCTCTAACCTTTTGGATCCACACGTCCAACTGTTCAATGTTTCAGGACTTTTTGCACAACTTGTTCTCTAAAAACGAGCTTAATAGAAAAATTCACAACAGGTGTTTGATCCATGAATCGCCCAATAAATTTCGGGGTTCAGTAAGAATGGTATTAAACCGCCCTCCTCATCAGGCTGTTCACATTCTGACGATGTGAGACCAAGATGACCCCTAACAATTGATCAGCAGTACCGCTCCATTGCGAGGTGAACACCAGGAGGATCTAAGACAGAAGAGGCCACTGAGCTTAGAATGTCATAGAGTGTCACCAGCAGATTGTACAGAGACACAGAGAGACTGGAAGAGTCACAGAAAAGGCAGAGAAGTGAATGTCCTTTAGCCACATCCCAAAATGATGACCGCTTCATTATGAACAATGCCCTTGGGATCCAGATGATGAAAGCCACACAATTCCTGGCACGTTTAGGGGAGGTGAGATGCACCTGAGTGTCATGTCAGACCATTCAAAACCATTTATCTCAGTGTGATCTACATGCTAGACACCTTGCATGATACCTGACCACACCACCAGGCACAGGCATCATCTATGTACCTGATCACACCCCCAGACACAGGCGTCATCTACTTACCTGACCATACCACCAGGCACAGGCATCATCTATGTACCTGACCACACCACCAGGCACAAGAATCATCTACGTACCTGACCACACCACCAAGTGTCATCTACTAACCTGACCGCACCACCAGGCACAAGTGTCATCTACGTATCTGACCACACCACCAGCCACAGGTGTGATCTACGTATCTGACCACACCACCAGCCACAGGTGTCATCTACGTATCCGACCACACCACCAGGCACAAGTGTCATCTATGTACCTGACCACACCACCAGCCACAGGCGTTATCTATGTACCTGACCACACCACAAGGCACAAGCGTCATCTACATACCTGACCTCACCACTAGGCACAGGCGTCATCTACGTACCTGACCATACCACCAGGCACAGGTGTCATCTACATACCTGACTACACCACCAGGCACAAGTGTCATCTACTAATCTGACCGCACCACCAGGCACAGGTGTCATCTACGTATCTGCCCACAGCACCAGCCACAGGTGTCATCTACGTATCTGACCACACCACCAGGCACAGGCGTTATTTATGTACCTGACCACACCACCAGGCACAAGCGTCATCTACTAACCTGACCACACCACCAGGCACAGGTGTCATCTACGTATCTGACCACACCACCAGCCACAGGTGTCATCTACTTATCTGACCACACCACCAGGCACAACCGTTATCTATGTACCTGACCACACCACAAGACACAAGCATCATTTACATACCTGACCACACCACCAGGCACAGGTGTCATCTACGTATCTGACCACACCACCAGCCACAGGTGTCATCTACGTATCTGACCACACCACCAGGCACAAGTGTCATCTATGTACCTGACCACACCACCAGCCACAGGCGTTATCTATGTACCTGACCACACCACAAGGCACAAGCGTCATCTACGTACCTGACCATACCACCATGCACAGGTGTCATCTACATACCTGACTACACCACCAGGCACAAGTGTCATCTACTAATCTGACCGCACCACCAGGCACAGGTGTCATCTACGTATCTGCCCACAGCACCAGCCTCAGGTGTCATCTACGTATCTGACCACACCACCAGGCACAGGCGTTATTTATGTACCTGACCACACCACCAGGCACAAGCGTCATCTACGTATCTGACCACACCACCAGCCACAGGTGTCATCTACTTATCTGACCACACCACCAGGTACAACCGTTATCTATGTACCTGACCACACCACAAGGCACAAGCATCATTTACATACCTGACCACACCACCAGCCACAGGTGTCATCTACTTATCTGACCACACCACCAGGCACAACTGTTATCTATGTACCTGACCACACCACAAGGCACAAGCATCATTTACGTACCTGACCACACCACCAGGCACAGGTGTCATCTATGACCTGACCTGACCACACCACCAGGCACAGGCATCATCTACATACCTGACCACACCACCAGGCACAGGCATCATCTACATACCTGACCACACCACCAGGCACAGATGTCATCTATGGACCTGACCACAACCCCAGGCACAGGCGTCATCTACATAACCTGACCAGACCACCAGGCACAGGCGTCATCTACATAACCTGACCAGACCACTAGGCACAGGCGTCATCTATGTACCAGACCACACCACCAGGCACCGGTGTCATATACGCCGGACGAGGGACTAGTGGCCTCAGTGCTGGTCACTGATGAAAGTCGATTTGATAGAAACATATAAAAAAGTAAGAAAATAAGAGAGTTGAATGTTTTTTTTTTATGAGACCCTGCATCCTTATAACAGAATAGAAGCAGGAAGAGTTGTCATAGGGGCAGAGGCAGAACATCTCTTCTGGATAGGATAGTGTGAGACACTCACCGTAGTCCAGCTCTGTGGCGGGCCATTTATTGGTGGTCCAGAAATATGGGGTCTAAAGAAGAATAAATGTGAAACATCAGTGACAGATACAGTAGGAGAGACGACCCCATCCCGGGGGTCACGCACGACCCGAAATGCCAGAACCGTAAAGAAGCTGAACTTCAGGGTTTAAAATTGTGTTCAATTTCTCAGGGGTTAACTGTCCATGGTACAGATAATTGTTAATTGGGACTTTCTGGAAATGACACTGTTAATGGGGATCTCACTGGCAGTGACACTGGTTGACGTAGTGTTAATAAGTGGCACTTTTTGGCTATGTCACTGTTAATGAAGGCACTCTTTGGATAGGATACTGCTAATGGGAGCGCTCTCTGAATGTGGCACTGTTAATGGGGGGCACTCTATGGGATGACACTAGTAATGGGACACTCTCTGACCGTGGCACTGCTGATGGGGGACACTCTCTGATGCCATCAATGATAATGATGCCTTTCTCTGACTGGGGTACTGTTACTGGGTGCGTGATCTGCAATACTGAAGAACAAAATGTTTTAACAATTTCCACACTGACCACTGTTTTTAGACTCATACTTCCTGTCTTTAAAAGAACAATTTCCAGCAGATTCCTTATCAGCAGAGGCAGGATTACATTGATACCTAACACCTCTATACAGCTGATAACATAGGATCCACCATACACAATAGGTGATGTCACAGCTCCCCTCCTCCCCCTCCTGTACAAAGACAAATAACACCTCAATATACAGTAGATAACATGGGATCCACCTTTCGCAATACGTAATGTCACAGCTCACCTCTTCCTCCTGTATAATGACTGAAAACAACTATATATATAGATTGATAACACAGGATCCACCTTTCACAACAGGTGATGTCACAGTTCACCTCCTCCTACTCCTCTGCAATGACTGATAACACCTTTATATACAGTAGATAACACAGCATCCACCATTTATGATAGGTGATGTCACAGCTCACCTCCTCCTCCTCCTGTACAATGAATGATAAAACCTCTACATACAGTAGATAACACAGAATCCACCAATTACGATAGGTGATGTCACAGCTGTCCCTGCGCCACTCTTCTTTCACAATAACTTCTGCACACTCTCATTAGATGCTTCAATATCGATAGGGTCAAAGTTTGTTCATTGCTGCTAATATACGTGTGTGTACCGCCCCGGTGTTGGTCGGGCTGCTCGGATCCGGGATCGTGGTGGCTTGAGGGGGCCCGGACCCGGGTTGGTGGACACTTTGATCTTTAAAAGGGGGGTATTTACAGGGAATAAGTTTGTGACGCCACCTGTGGGTTGTGGTAATGGGAGTACCGCCGCTGCTGTAAGGAGTACCGGGGCAGATGGAGTGAAGCAGCCTGATGGTAGTCCCTCCACAGGTAGGGATGGTCCCGGGCTCAGGGGTGTTGGTGTTTTTTTGGGAGCGCAGGGTGCAGGGGGAGCGAGGTACTCACTGTTGGTAGTCATGGCGCTGGATGAGGATTATAAAGGAGACACACACACTGCAAGTAAACCAAGTCCTCTGTGTGTCACAGTCACTGCCGGGAGCCCGTCCAGGTGTCCGCTCCCACCGGTATCACTTGATAGTCCGGAGCCCACCTCCGTGCACAATTTTAGTGTCTGTCTGTGGCTTGAAGCTGTTAGGGCCCCGCTCACTATGTGAAGTGTAGCTGTGCTCTTGAGGGCTGGCACTTGGGACTTCAGTGGGCTGCTTTTGGCTGGAAAACCCTGTCCCCTGCGTTGTGCTGATGCCCCCAATCTCTGAGCTCTGTGGGAAGGTCCCTGAAGTTCTCCTTTCTCTGTAGGTTAATTGCCAGGAGGTTGAATCGGCTCCTGACCTAGGGTCCTGTACCCCGTCGTGCTCAGTACCGGTCAGTTTCTTTTGGGCTTGCTGGTGCCGACAGTCATCCTAGACTATGTCTGTCGCACCCTTTTCATTGTCACTGCCATCGGTCCCCGACTCCTCTGGTCCCGGACCACCGTCTACGACCCAACCTCGGTCTAGCTCCCTGGGAGCTCACTCTCTCTTTGAGGGCTCTCACTCAACTCCTCTCCTCAACTGAACTGAACTAACTGACTCACTTCCCTCCCACCAGTCTGCCTGACCCCTAGATGGGTGGCCCTATTCCAGCCAGACCAACCCACTGGTGCGTCTGACAGGTCCTGATGTGAGGTGTTGATTGGGATTTGTGGTGCTGATGCTAGTGACACCGGTTTCTTAGGAACCTGGGACCATGGGGGGTAGGCCCTACACCCTGGGTAAGGATGCAGTACCCTGTGGCACCCTGATGTACTCAGGGGCGACACCTGTATTTTCCGAAACAACAGGGTGCCTCCTAAAGAGAATGCAGGTGGAAGAACATAATGGTGGGGATATAGAGAAATTATGGGGTCCTGCACCTGCGACCAGTACACAGCACAGGTTGGCGGCTGGAGTGGCGGAGGCCGTCAGAGCCGATCCAATAACCTAATTAAATCAATCTCCCTCCTGACGCGCTCCTCTCATTGTCTTCTAAGAGCCGGAAGAGAAGCAGCTTCATGTCTACAAGCTTTACAGTCTCCAAGACAGATTGCGGTAATAACACAGGATGGCAGCACGTCTTGCCAAGTTGAGCAGCGCTCCTGTCACAATAAATATCCTATTGCCTTAACAAGGAACACAAGATATTCACAGCGCCAAAATGTAACTGACATAATCTCCTTATTCTTTCCAAATTTAGCAGCGCGTGCCCTGAAGGAAATGTCCTTCTTATTAATCAGCTCAAGAAACTTCATTTGTATAAATGTCTCCTGGCACAAAGATTGCCACACCGAATACATAAAAAGGGCAACGCCACTCATTATAGACATATTATCACTGGTGCAGAAACTACAATAATACTGCCCCCTGTATATAGGAATATTACTGCTATAATACTGCCCCATGTAAGGAATATAACTACTATAATACTGTCCCTATGTACAAGAATATAACTACTATAATACTGCTCCTATGTACAGGAATATAACTGCTATAATACTGCCCCTATGTACAGGAATATAACTACTATAATACTGCTCCTATGTACAGGAATATAACTGCTATAATACTGCCCCCTATATACAAGAATATAACTACTATAATACTGCCCCTATGTACAAGAATATAACTACTATAATACTGCCCCCTATGCACAAGAATATAACTACTATAATACTGCCCCTATGTACAAGAATATAACTACTATAATACTGCCCCCTATGTACAAGGATATAACTACTATAATACTGCCTCCTATGTACAAGAATATAACTACTATAATACTGTCTCCTATGTACAAGAATATAACTACTATAATACTGCCCCTATGTACAAGAATATAACTACTATAATACTGCTCCTATTTACAAGAATATAACTGCTATAATACTGCTCCTATGTACAAGAATATAACTACTACAATACTGCCCCTATGTACAAGAATATAACTACTATAATACTGCCCCCTATGTACAGGAATATAACTACTATAATACTGCCCCTATGTACAAGAATATAACTACTATAATACTGCCCTCTATGTACAAGAATATAACTACTATAATACTACCCCTATGTACAAGAATATATCTACTATAATACTGCCCCTATGTACAAGAATATATCTACTATAATACTGCCTCCTATGTACAAGAATATAACTACTATAATACTGCCCCCTATGTACAAGAATATATCTACTATAATACTGCCTCCTATGTACAAGAATATAACTACTATAATACTGCCCCTATGTACAAGAATATAACTACTATAATACTGCCCCTATGTATAAGAATATAACTACTATAATACTGCCCCTATGTACAAGAATATAACTACTATAATACTGCCCCCTATGTACAAGAATATAACTACTATAATACTGCCCCTATGTACAAGAATATAACTACTATAATACTGCTCCCTATGTACAAGAATATAACTACTATAATACTGCCCCCTATGTACAAGAATATAACTACTATAATACTGCCCCTATGTACAAGAATATAACTACTATAATACTGCCCCCTATGTACAAGAATATAACTACTATAATACTGCCCCCTATGTACAAGAATATAACTACTATAATACTGCCCCTATGTACAAGAATATAACTACTATAATACTGCCCCTATGTACAAGAATATAACTACTATAATACTGCCCCCTATGTACAAGAATATAACTACTATAATACTGCCCCCTATGTACAAGAATATAACTACTATAATACTGCCCCCTATGTACAAGAATATAACTACTATAATACTGCCCCTATGTACAAGAATATAACTACTATAATACTGTCCCTATGAACAAGAATATAACTACTATAATACTGCCCCTATGTACAAGAATATAACTACTATAATACTGCCCCTATGTATAAGAATATAACTACTATAATACTGCCCCTATGTACAAGAATATAACTACTATAATACTGCCCCTATGTAGAAGAATATAACTACTATAATACTGCCCCCTATGTACAAGAATATAACTACTATAATACTGCCCCCTATGTACAAGAATATAACTACTATAATACTGCCCCTATGTATAAGAATATAACTACTATAATACTGCCCCTATGTACAAGAATATAACTACTATAATACTGCCCCTATGTAGAAGAATATAACTACTATAATACTGCCCCCTATGTACAAGAATATAACTACTATAATACTGCCCCCTATGTACAAGAATATAACTACTATAATACTGCCCCTATGTACAAGAATATAACTACTATAATACTGCCCCTATGTACAAGAATATAACTACTATAATACTGCCCCTATGTAAAGGAACCTGGAAGCTCTGGATGACCCTGTGGCAGCGGGTGTCATGGTGGATCCTTGCTATACAGTGAATCAGAGCCCGGAATCAGTGAGACAATCAGTGAAGTTTCGGCGCTGTCTATATTTGGCCCTTCCTTCTCTGCTGGGATTATTCGTTGCGCGCTCGGTCTATTCTAATACCAGCTATTTGCAGCCTTTACAATACTCCGGGGCATTAGACTCCAATTATCTTTCAATCTTCCTGGGAAAATTTGATGAGAGAAGCCTTGAGGTACAAACATGTTGATCTTTGAATTGGAGGACGCTCAGGAAATGAAAGCAGGAGGGATAATCGATCGCGATCCTGGATGAAGAATGGGCCCGAGCGCTCCCGCTAATGTCGGCCATTACTCTTTATCTGCTGTGCATTGTGGTTGGGGCTCTGCAGCTTTACAGATCAGACCTGGCCGCTCCTCGCTCAGTTCTACGCTGATTAATTATTAATTAGGAATCCACAATGTAGCGATGGCTCCCGGTTACTTTTAATTGTGTTTTTAACAATTGTCTAATTTACTGTTTTAATCAGACTTGCTTAATTACATCCTTAAAAAAAACAGCTCTTCAATTACACAATTAAAAAAAAACAGATTTATCCTGTAGTACCAACTATGACCACTAGTGGCAGCATTGTACAATTTAATTTGTATACCATGCAGGATAGTCAATGCGTCCACCATTTCTTACATGTAGAAAGTGCTCTAGATTGTGAGGAGTAGTACCGTCCTTCAACCACTAGGGGCTTGTCCAATACACAATTTACCTGAAATCTGTATGGGGAATCATCCGGTCTGAGAACAAGATTCCTGGGGTCCTTCAGAGGATAAATATAACCGTACTTGACAAGCAAATTCCCAAGATGTAGAGATTCTAAAAAAAACAACAACAATTTTTGAGTAACAGTTTAGAAAAGAAGGGGAAAAAAGAGGGGCTCAGGCACAACTCATGCTTGTACAGATGCAATGTAATGATAAAGATTGGAGGCGGGATCAGGCCACACCCATGAGGAGCGAGAAGTGGGCGTATTCAAAGTAATGAGGCAACACCCACGAGGGTTAGAAGTGGGAGTATTCAAAGTAAGGAGGCCATACCCACGAGAAAGTAGAAGTGGGTATATTCAAAGTAAAGAGGCCACCCCCACAAGGAGGTAGAAGTGGGTGTATTCAAAGTAACAAGGCCACACCCACAATTAAGTAGAAGTGGGCGTATTCAATGTAATGATAAAGATTGGAGGCATAACCAGGCCCACACCCACGAGGGGGCATTTTCAATGTAATGATAAAGATTGGAGGCAGGATGTGGCCACACCCATGAGGAGCTAGAAGTGTGCATATTCAAAGTAATGAGGCCACACCCATGAGAAGCTAGAAATGTGCGTATTCAAAGTAATGAGGCCACACCCATGATGAGCTAGAAATGTGCGTATTCAAAGTAATGAGGCCACACCCATGAGGAGATAGAAGTGGGCGTATTCAATATAAAGAGGCCACACCCTTAAGGAGGTAGAAGTGGGCATATTCAAAATAAAGAGGCCACACCCTTGAGGAGGTAGAAGTGGGCTTATTCAATGTAATGATAAAGATTAGAGGCAATATCAGGCCACACCTATGAAAAGCTAGAGTGAGCTTATTCAAAGCAATGAGGCCACACCCATGGGGAGGTAGAATTAGGTGTATTCAAAGTAACACGGCCACACCCACGAGGAGGCAAAAGGGGGCATGTTCAATTTTATAAGATTTGAGCCATAACCAGACCACTCCCATGAGAAGCTAGAAGTGGGTTATTCAATGTAATGATAAAGATTGGAGGTGGAACCAGGCCACACCCATGAGGAGCTAGATGTGGGAGTATTCAATGAAATCATAGAGCTTGGGGGCTGAACCAGGCCACACCCATGAGGAGCTAGATGTGGGAGTATTCAATGAAATCATAGAGCTTGGTGGCTGAACCAGGCCACACCCATGAGGAGCTAGATGTGGGAGTATTCAATGAAATCATAGCGCTTGGCGGCTGAACCAGGCCACACCCACGAGGAGTTAGAAGTGGGTGTATTTAATTAAATGAGGCCACACCCACGAGGAGCTAGAAAGACATTATGAGTCTTTGAAGCTCACAACTGAGGTTTTTGGGTTTGTTTTTTTTTGCTCCTATGCTATGGCTCACCTTATGGCTCATAGGGGTTACACTTTACTCAACTGGTCCCTTCTTTACAGACCTAACCTGGCTACTCATCTACCTACAGTTGCTGCTGGTAGCTGATCTACCAGCTGTGCCTAACAAAAGTGGTGGAAACCAGGAGCCAATATATTGTCCGGCACACCCAAGAGTGCACTAACACTGACACCATCCAGCCTGACTCATCAAGTAGACACATGGGACCTTAACCCCCTACCCCCATGGACCGATTAGTCCTTTACCCAGTGCTTTAACATGAAGCTCATGGACCCCGATCCAAAATCTACAACAGGGTCTCCAGCTTTCACGGGTCTTTAATACTATTGAATTTCTCTTATGGGCCAAAGGGTCCTTTGGAGCCCCTTAGGCTCCAGGGACGTGGGGCAGCAGTCCAATCCTTGCACTTTTGCCCCTAAACGGAGCCTTTCAATCATTGACATGAGGAGAACAAGAGAGTTTTTCAATCCTCATACAGGCAGGTTGAACTTGTAGGCCGTAATCCAAATGTCCTATCAGATTGTAGTATTTGGGTCAGACCCCTCCCCCACCCCCGCCAGATTAAATAACCCCCCCACTTCTGATAATTCTGTAATGGTTTATTATGGAGAATATTTCAGAACCGAGACAAAAGACAAAAATAATTATAAGTTAAAAATAAAAAAAAAAAAATGAAAAAAAAAAAAATCATTAATTAAGAATTAAAAGAAAAAAAAAACATAAAAAAATCCAGATAAATCCTGTGAGCGATTCTCCGTCTTTGTTGCAGCACATTAACGTCGTCTATCTCGTCCTCACTCATTTCATGCATAATTAAAAAGCCCCCGATGATGCAAGACTCCCTAATCTGTAATGGAACAGACATTAGTATCGCTGCTCGCTGATGCCAAGCTTTTTGTTTTCCCACACACAAAACGCGGAGACAGATGCTCGGCCCGAGCCTGCGCCATCACAAGCACCCTCATCCTCCTGCCAAAAGCTTCTGTATAAAAAAATGATAAAATTCTACATTTTAATCCTTAGATGAGATGTGGAGAGTGGGGGGCAAACGTATTCCCCCTTATGGTGCCTAATTTAGTCACTGAGGACAGGAGGGCATGATCTCTGATTCCGTCATCTGCCTCCTTTTTGTGACCCTCAAGGTGCCCACTACACCCTTGTGGGACTGGCGGTCCATGTACTGTGGAGGGGAGAATAGGGAGAATAGGGACAGCATAGGAGCCCTAATTGGTGAAAGTTGTGCTTATTGCATGGAGCAGTTGTGCAGTTTACCCCTGTAGTTTCATACTTCCTTTCTGCTCTTCTTTTTCCTCCCAGACCAGACTCCCAGCTTCTGACCTTGGACCTTTTCCTGAGCACGTCTCTGTCTGCTCCCTGAACCTTATACGTTACTTCCCGACTTCTGACCTCGGACCTCTTTCTGACCACGTCTCTGTCTGCTCCCTGAACTTTATACGTTACCTCCCACCTTCTGACCTCGGACATCTTCCTGACCACATCTCTGTCTGCTCCCTGAATCTTATATGTTACCTCCCGGCTTCTGACCTTGGACCTCTTCCTGACCACGTCTCTGTCTGCTCCCTGAACTTTATACGTTACCTCCCAGCTTCTGACCTCGGACCTCTTCCTGACCACGTCTCTGTCTACACCCTGAACCTTATATGTTACCTTCCGGCTTCTGACCTCAGACCTCTTCCTGACCACGTCTCTGTCTGCTCCCTGAACCTTATACGTTTCCTTCTGGCTTCTGACCTCGGACCTCTTCCTGACCACTGTCTAACTACCCTTCTATTCATATTGCTTGTAGTGTCTAGCATCATACCCAATCTGATTTTGCGATTTTGCCAAAACGTCCGTCCTCAGAGGAAACTTTAACCTAAATGTGCATTACTTTTCCCATAAATCCCATATATTGGACTGCGACATTGACAATATTCTGTTTATTTATCTAATTTTCCTAATTTTGCAGCTTCCGGCCCCGAGGACCGTGGAGCGCGAGGATCGGGATGTAAAGCCGCAGTCTATCACATTACACAGATCTCTGCAAATTAATTTCTCTGCCTTTTTATGCGTTCGAAGATGAAAGAAATTTCCAGAGGGAATAGATAAAGTGGAAAAAAAACAAACTGTGACCAGGAAAAGAAAAAAAAAAGAAGATGGGGCGGGCGAGGGGTCCCAGGGGTGCGGGAATTGTGGAAACGCTGTAAGTACTATGACTGTCATTTCTGGACCTGGGGAATTCTCTCTATTTATTCTGCACATAGTCCAAAAATGATTATTTCAGCACCGGTGCACATTGATCGGAAGGGTCTGTCTATACCAGGGTGCCCGTTATTAGAGACACACAGCGATGCTGCCATTGTGCTTCCCTAACCAGTGTGAACACACATGAATGCATAAACAAGTCTGTGTAGCATAGGAAGGCAGTATCCTGTATAGCAGACAGACTTTAAACCAACCCCTCCACCCTGGCACTGATAAGTGACCACACACTTGTCATGTATACTCATCCAAGCCCGATGTCCTCCTTCTGACACCTGCTGCCTCCTCCCCTGAAACTGGCATGGATAAAGGAGTACCGGAACGCCGGTATTATCGGAGATGATGCCAGATAGGGTGAGAGTATGTAATGCTCGCGGGATTAATGGACCCAGTGGACCACAAGGAGAACCCCTGGTTTACTCTTTAGTGGGAGGGGATTAACTACGTGCCTACCACGAGGTGGACACCAGGTACCACTCCCAGTGACCGGGACTGTGGGAACTGACACCAAGGACAGGTGACGGATACAGGAATAGACGGTAACAGGCAGGGTGACTGAAGCCGGCTGTGCAGGTGGGTACAGACAGGAATGGTGGGCACGACAGGGATAGACAGGTACAGAAGACATACACAGGACCTGACAACTAGCTAGGTAGCAGACTGGAACACTGACTAACTAAAAACGTTGCACAGGCACCTCCCCTAATGGGAGGGTGCCTTAAATACACAGTGCTTCTCAGCCATACGCTGGGAGTCAGTTCCTGGAAATAGCGCACCGGCCCTTTAAGAGGAGGGCCGGTGTGCGCATGCACCCCTTAGGGGCACTCCCGGGATATATGTGCAGCATGTACAGTGCCCGGGAGGTAAAGTAGACAGCAGCACACGTGGATGGTCGGGGGAGTGAGGGGGAGGACGCAACCCGGCCGGGGCAGTAAGTCGGCATCTCTGCAGGGACACCGGCGATACACAGTACATGACAAATCTGTAAACAGTTTTCAATAACATGGTGGTGGGTCACTTTAAATGATCTCTGCTCTACAGTAGACTGCCTTTCCTTGCTTCACAGACTTGTTTTAGGACCATAAATTACTTATTCTCTACTTTATGACCATCGATTTGACTAATTTCTATCTGGGTTACATACTATTACTTTTTAAAGACGTTGTGTGGCACACATTTTAAGACAGACAGGGGAACATAGACAAAAGGATATACACCAAGACCAAAGTTGCAGGCTACAAACGATAGGACTCGAGCAGCTTCCAGAAACTCCCTTCCTCCACGGTGGTCAGTTAAGAAATGGATTCTATAACCGGCATCAGGTGAAGGAACCTTCCTTCCTCCACAGTGGTCACTCCAGAAATTAATTCTATAACCAGGATCAGGTGAAGGAACCTCCCTCCCTCCATGGTGGTCAGTTCAGAAATGGATTCTATAACCAGCATCAGGTGAAGGCACCTTCCTTCCTCCACGGTGGTCAGTTCAGAAATTAATTCTATAACCGGCATCAGGTGAAGGAACCTTCTTTCCTCCACGGTGGTCAGTTCAGAAATGGATTCTATAACTGGCATCAGGTAAAGGAACCTTCCGTCCTCCACGATGGTCAGTTTAGAAATGAATTCTATAACTGGCATCACATGAAGGAGCCTTTTTTCCTCCACGGTAGTCAGTTCAGAAATGGATTCTATAACCGGCATCAGGTGAAGGAACCTTCCTTCCTCCACGGTGGTCAGTTCAGAAATGGATTCTATAACCAGCATCAGGTGAAGGAACTTTCCTTCCTCCACGGTGGGCAGTTCAGAAATGAATTCTATAACCGGCATCAGGTGAAGGAACCTTTCTTCCTCCATGGTGGTCAGTTCAGAAATGAATTCTATAACCGGCATCAAGTGAAGGAACCTTTTTTCCTTCATGGTGGTCAGTTCAGAAATGAATTCTATAACCGGCATCAGGTGAAGGAACCTTCCTCTCTCCACGGTGGTCAGTTCAGAAATGGATTCTATAACTGGCATCAGGTGAAGGCACCTTCCTTCCTCCACGGTGGTCAGTTCAGAAATGAATTCTATAACCGGCATCAGGTGAAGGAACCTTTCTTCCTCCACGGTGGTAAGTTCAGAAATGAATTCTGTAACTGGTATCAGGTGAAGGAACCTTCCGTCCTCCACGGTGGTCAGTTTAGAAATGAATTCTATAACTGGCATCACATGAAGGAGCCTTTTTTCCTCCACGGTGGTCAGTTCAGAAATGGATTCTATAACCGGCATCAGGTGAAGGAACCTTCCTCCCTCCACGGTGGTCAGTTTAGAAATGAATTCTATAACTGGCATCACATGAAGGAGCCTTTTTTCCTCCACGGTGGTCAGTTAAGAAATGGATTCTATAACCGGCATCAGGTGAAGGAACCTTCCTCCCTCCACGGTGGTCAGTTTAGAAATGAATTCTATAACTGGCATCACATGAAGGAGCCTTTTTTCCTCCACGGTGGTCAGTTCAGAAATGGATTCTATAACCGGCATCAGGTGAAGGAACCTTCCTCCCTCCACGGTGGTCAGTTTAGAAATGAATTCTATAACTGGCATCACATGAAGGAGCCTTTTTACCTCCACGGTGGTCAGTTCAGAAATGGATTCTATAACCGGCATCAGGTGAAGGAACCTTTCTTCCTCTACAGTGGTCAGTTCAGAAATAAATTTTATAACCGGCTTTAGGTGAAGGAAACTTTGTTCCTCTACAGTGGTCAGTTCAGAAATGAATTCTATAACTGGCATCAGGTGAAGAACCTTCCTTCCTCCACGGTGGTCAGTTCAGAAATTAATTCTATAACCGGCATCAGGTGAAGGAACCTTCCTTCCTCCACGCTGGTCAGTTCAGAAATGGATTCTATAACCAGCATCAGGTGAAGGAACCTTCCTTCCTCCGCAGTGGTCAGTTCAGAAATTAATTCTATAACTGGCATCAGGTGAAGGAACCTTTCTTCCTCCATGGTGGTCAGTTCAGAAATGAATTCTATAACCGTCATCAGGTGAAGGAACCTTTCTTCCTCCACGCTGGTCAGTTCAGAAATTAATTCTATAACTGGCATCAGGTGAAGGAACCTTCCGTCCTCCACAGTGGTCAGTTTAGAAATGAATTCTATAACTGGCATCACATGAAGGAGCCTTTCTTCCTCCACGGTGGTCAGTTCAGAAATAAATTCTATAACCGGCATCAGGTGAAGGAACCTTCCTCCCTTCCAAGTGGTCAGTTCAGAAATAAATTCTATTACCGGCTTTAGGTGAAGAAAACTTCCTCCCTCTACAGTGGTCAGTTCAGAAATGAATTCTATAACCGGCATCAGGTGAAGGAACCTTTCTTCTTCCACGGTGGTCAGTTTAGAAATTAATTCTATAACCAGCATCAGATGATGGGACATGTGACTATTTAAAGTGGAGGTGAGTGCTCATAAACTGGCTGTACCTGAGATTAGAGTAGAAAGGAAAGAGCATTTGTTCGTCTGTTGTTGATGTTTAAAAATTTTAACAGCATTGATGCCTTCATATTTTTTCCCGCCTATGGGACGCCCTCTTTACTTCTATTTCTAGCTCACTAGGGTATTTTATTTCATTGCGTTCCGACAAACCTAAAAATATACTAAAAAAAACCTCCATCTCGATTCATTGGTCTAGGCAGTAAAAACTAATTAAATGAGATACAATCCATGGACGAGAGTAGACTGGCAGCAATGCCCAAATCTTCGTAAGACGTTCTCCATAGGTAATGGCAGATGATAAGATATTACAGTCATCCTGAATACACTGACGGAGAGGGGGAAGGGGGGAAGGGACGGGAGGGGGGGAGGGGAGGGAGATGCAGCAGCTCAGGAAAAGTCTCTATTCTCTTAGCTAATGAGACGTTATGTAAGGCTCCTTGGCATTGACGAATGTTTGCTTTATGTAAAAATGAAGTAAGGACTGAATATGATAACGGCGCGAGGAGATACGATACACGGCTGATCCATCCTCAGGGACCATATGGAGTCATTAAGGTTCTCTGTTTTCCGCAATCTCTTCTTGCAGCGCCCCCTAGTGAATTGTGTGTGCAGTTTTAGCTCTTGCTGTCTAACACCAAGCCAGCCCTTTTGACTACTCTATCAGCACATGAGGCTACCTGGAGGTAAGTGTTCAAAAGGAAATTATTTCTGCTATACAACAGACTACCCTTCCATGCAGCACAGACTTGTTTTTAGAGGTAGCAGTTCTGCCGTGTTCTATTACGGTCAATCACTCACCTTCATCACTGATGGACAACTTCTGTATGAGCCACTCCACCACATCATTACCTGGAAGGAAGCACAAAGCAGTCAGTGTCCAGAAACATCAACCGATTCAATCATTAGAACATAACCCGATCCATAGTATATAAAAACCACCCAAAAGGTACAAGAGAAAAACCCGTAAGAAAATACATAAACACAATCACAAAAAGTAGTCACCGTACATTCTTGTACATAGGGGCAGTATTATAGTAGTTACATTCTTGTACATAGGGGCAGTATTATAGTAGTTATATTCTTGTACATAGGGGCAGTATTATAGTAGTTATATTCTTGTACATAGGGGCAGTATTATAGTAGTTATATTCTTGCATATAGGAGCAGTATTATAGTAGTTATATTCTTGTATATAGGGAGCAGTATTATAGTAGTTATATTCTTGTACATAGGGGCAATATTATAGTAGTTATATTCTTGTACATAGGGGGCAGTATTATAGTAGTTATATTCTTGTACATAGGGGCAGTATTATAGTAGTTATATTCTTGTACATAGGGGCAATATTATAGTAGTTATATTCTTGTACATAGGGGGCAGTATTATAGTAGTTATATTCTTATACATAGGGGCAGTATTATAGTAGTTATATTCTTGTACATAGGAGCAGTATTATAGTAGTTATATTCTTGTACATAGGGGCAATATTATAGTAGTTATATTCTTGTACATAGGGGGCAGTATTATAGTAGTTATATTCTTGTACATAGGGGCAATATTATAGTAGTTATATTCTTGTACATAGGGGGCAGTATTATAGTAGTTATATTCTTATACATAGGGGCAGTATTGTAGTACAGTAGTTATATTCTTGTACATAGGAGCAGTATTATAGTAGTTATATTCTTGTACATAGGGGCAATATTATAGTAGTTATATTCTTGTACATAGGGGCAATATTATAGTAGTTATATTCTTGTACATAGGGGGCAGTATTATAGTAGTTATATTCTTGTACATAGGGGCAATATTATAGTAGTTATATTCTTGTACATAGGGGGCAGTATTATAGTAGTTATATTCTTATACATAGGGGCAGTATTGTAGTACAGTAGTTATATTCTTGTACATAGGAGCAGTATTATAGTAGTTATATTCTTGTACATAGGGGCAATATTATAGTAGTTATATTCTTGTACATAGGGGGCAGTATTATAGTAGTTATATTCTTGTACATAGGGGGCAGTATTATAGTAGCTATATTCTTGTACATAGGGGCAGTATTATAGTAGTTATATTCTTATACATAGGGGCAGTATTATAGTAGTTATATTCTTGTACATAGGGGGCAGTATTATAGTAGCTATATTCTTGTACATAGGGGCAGTATTATAGTAGTTATATTCTTGTACATAGGGGCAGTATTATAGTAGTTAAATTCTTGTACATAGGGGGCAGTATTATAGTAGTTATATTCTTGTACATAGGGGGCAGTATTATAGTAGTTATATTCTTGTACATAGGGAGCAGTATTATAGTAGTTATATTCTTGTACATAGGGGGCAGTATTATAGTAGTTATATTCTTGTACATAGGGGCAGTATTATAGTAGTTATATTCTTGTACATAGGGGGCAGTATTATAGTAGTTATATTCTTATACATAGGGGTAGTATTGTAGTACAGTAGTTATATTCTTGTACATAGGGGCAGTATTATAGTAGTTATATTCTTATACATAGGGGCAGTATTATAGTAGTTATATTCTTGTACATAGGGGGCAGTATTATAGTAGTTATATTCTGATACATAGGGGCAGTATTGTAGTTGAGTAGTTATATTCTTGTACATAGGGGCAGTATTATAGTAGTTATATTCTTATACATAGGGGCAGTATTATAGTAGTTATATTCTTGTACATAGGGGGCAGTATTATAGTAGTTATATTCTTGTACATAGGGGCAGTATTATAGTAGTTATATTCTTGTACATAGGGAGCAGTATTATAGTAGTTATATTCTTGTACATAGGGGCAGTATTATAGTAGTTATATTCTTGTACATAGGAGCAGTATTATAGTAGTTATATTCTTGTACATAGGAGCAGTATTATAGTAGTTATATTCTTGTACATAGGAGCAGTATTATAGTAGTTATATTCCTGTACATAGGGGCAGTATTATAGTAGTTATATTCTTGTACATAGGAGCAGTATTATAGTAGTTATATTCTTGTAAATAGGAGCAGTATTATAGTAGTCATATTCTTGTACATAGGGGCAGTATTATAGTAGTTATATTCTTATACATAGGGGCAGTATTGTAGTTCAGTAGTTATATTCTTGTACATAGGGGCAGTATTATAGTAGTTATATTCTTATACATAGGGGCAGTATTATAGTAGTTATATTCTTGTACATAGGGGCAGTATTATAGTAGTTATATTCTTGTACATAGGGAGCAGTATTATAGTAGTTATATTCTTGTACATAGGGGCAGTATTATAGTAGTTATATTCTTGTACATAGGGGGCAGTATTATAGTAGTTATATTCTTGTACATAGGGGCAGTATTATAGTAGTTATATTCTTGTACATAGGGGCAGTATTATAGCAGTTATATTCTTGTACATAGCGGGCAGTATTATAGTAGTTATATTCTTGTACATAGGGGCAGTATTATAGTAGTTATATTCTTGTACATAGGGGGCAGTATTATAGTAGTTATATTCTTATACATAGGGGCAGTATTGTAGTTCAGTAGTTATATTCTTGTACATAGGGGCAGTATTATAGTAGTTATATTCTTATACATAGGGGCAGTATTATAGTAGTTATATTCTTGTACATAGGGGCAGTATTATAGTAGTTATATTCTTGTACATAGGGAGCAGTATTATAGTAGTTATATTCTTGTACATAGGGGCAGTATTATAGTAGTTATATTCTTGTACATAGGGGGCAGTATTATAGTAGTTATATTCTTGTACATAGGGGCAGTATTATAGTAGTTATATTCTTGTACATAGGGGCAGTATTATAGCAGTTATATTCTTGTACATAGCGGGCAGTATTATAGTAGTTATATTCTTGTACATAGGGGCAGTATTATAGTAGTTATATTCTTGCACATAGGGGGCAGTATTATAGTAGTTATATTCTTATACATAGGGGCAGTATTGTAGTACAGTAGTTATATTCTTGTAAATGGGGGGCAGTATTATAGTAGTTATATTCTTGTACATAGGGGGCACTATTATAGTAGTTATATTCTTGTACATAGGGAGCAGTATTATAGTAGTTATATTCTTGTACATAGGGAGCAGTATTATAGTAGTTATATTCTTGTACATAGGAGCAGTATTATAGTAGTTATATTCTTGTACATAGGAGCAGTATTATAGTAGTTATATTCTTGAACATAGGGGCAGTATTATAGTAGTTATATTCTTGTATATAGGAAGCAGTATTATAGTAGCTATATTCTTGCACATAGAGGCAGTATTATAGTAGTTATATTCTTGTACATAGGGGCAGTATTATAGTAGTTATATTCTTGTACATAGGGGGCAGTATTATAGTAGTTATAGTCTTGTACATAGGGGCAGTATTATAGTAGTTATATTCTTGTACATAGGGGGCAGTATTATAGTAGTTATATTCTTATACATAGGGGCAGTATTGTAGTACAGTAGTTATATTCTTGTAAATGGGGGGCAGTATTATAGTAGTTATATTCTTGTACAGAGGGGGCACTATTATAGTAGTTATATTCTTGTACATAGGGAGCAGTATTATAGTAGTTATATTCTTGTACATAGGGAGCAGTATTATAGTAGTTATATTCTTGTACATAGGAGCAGTATTATAGTAGTTATATTCTTGTACATAGGAGCAGTATTATAGTAGTTATATTCTTGAACATAGGGGCAGTATTATAGTAGTTATATTCTTGTATATAGGGAGCAGTATTATAGTAGCTATATTCTTGCACATAGAGGCAGTATTATAGTAGTTATATTCTTGTACATAGGGGCAGTATTATAGTAGTTATATTCTTGTACATAGGGGGCAGTATTATAGTAGTTATAGTCTTGTACATAGGGAGCAGTATTGTAGTAATGTTCTTGTACATAGGGGGCAGTATTATAGTAGTTATAGTCTTTTACATAGGGGCAAGATTATAGTAGTTTTATTCCTGTACATAGGGGGCAGTATTATAATAGTTATATTCTTGTACATAGGAGCAGTATTATAGTAGTTATAGTCTTGTATATAGGGAGCAGTATTATAGTAGTTATGTTCTTGTACATAGGGGCAGTATTATAGTAGTTATATTCTTGTACATAGGGGCAGTATTATAGTAGTTATATTCTTGTACATAGGAGCAGTATTATAGTAGTTATAGTCATGTACATAGGAGCAGTATTATAGTAGTTATATTCTTGTACATAGGGAGCAGTATTATAGTAGTTATATTCTTGTGCATAGAGGCAGTATTATAGTAGTTATATTCTTGTACATAGGGGCAGTATTATAGTAGTTATATTCTTGTACATAGGGGCAGTATTATAGTAGTTATATTCTTGTACATATGGAGCAGTATTATAGTAGTTATATTCTTGTACATAGGGAGCAGTATTATAGTAGTTATATTCTTGTGCATAGGGGCAGTATTATAGTAGTTATATTCTTGTACATAGGGGCAGTATTATAGTAGTTATATTCTTGTACATAGGGGCAGTATTATAGTAGTTATATTCTTGTACATAGGGGCAGTATTATAGTAGTTATATTCTTGTACATAGGAGCAGTATTATAGTAGTTAGATTCTTGTACATACAGGACGGTATTATAGTAGTTATATTCTTCTACATAGGGGCAGTATTATAGTAGTTATATTCTTGTACATAGGGGCAGTATTATAGTAGTTATATTCTTCTACATAGGGGCAGTATTATAGTAGTTATATTCTTGTACATAGGGGCAGTATTATAGTAGTTATATTCTTGTACATAAGGGCAGTATTATAGTAGTTATATTCTTCTATATAGGGGCAGTATTATAGCAGTTATATTCTTGTACATAGGGGGCAGTATTATAGTAGTTATATTCTTGTACATAGGAGCGGTATTATAGTAGTTATATTCTTGTACATAGGGGCGGTATTATAGTAGTTATATTCTTGTACATAGGAGCAGTATTATAGTAGTTAGATTCTTGTACATATGGGCAGTATTATAGTAGTTATATTCTTGTACATAGGAGCAGTATTATAGTAGTTATATTCTTGTACATAGGGGCAGTATTATAGTAGTTATATTCTTGTGCATAGAGGCAGTATTATAGTAGTTATATTCTTGTACATAGGGGCAGTATTATAGTAGTTATATTCTTGTACATAGGGGCAGTATTATAGTAGTTATATTCTTGTACATATGGAGCAGTATTATAGTAGTTATATTCTTGTACATAGGGAGCAGTATTATAGTAGTTATATTCTTGTGCATAGGGGCAGTATTATAGTAGTTATATTCTTGTACATAGGGGCAGTATTATAGTAGTTATATTCTTGTACATAGGGGCAGTATTATAGTAGTTATATTCTTGTACATAGGGGCAGTATTATAGTAGTTATATTCTTGTACATAGGAGCAGTATTATAGTAGTTAGATTCTTGTACATACAGGACGGTATTATAGTAGTTATATTCTTCTACATAGGGGCAGTATTATAGTAGTTATATTCTTGTACATAGGGGCAGTATTATAGTAGTTATATTCTTCTACATAGGGGCAGTATTATAGTAGTTATATTCTTCTACATAGGGGCAGTATTATAGTAGTTATATTCTTGTACATAGGGGCAGTATTATAGTAGTTATATTCTTCTATATAGGGGCAGTATTATAGCAGTTATATTCTTGTACATAGGGGGCAGTATTATAGTAGTTATATTCTTGTACATAGGAGCGGTATTATAGTAGTTATATTCTTGTACATAGGGGCGGTATTATAGTAGTTATATTCTTGTACATAGGAGCAGTATTATAGTAGTTAGATTCTTGTACATAGGGGCAGTATTATAGTAGTTATATTCTTGTACATAGGGGCAGTATTATAGTAGTTATATTCTTGTACATAGGGGCAGTATTATAGTAGTTATATTCTTGTACATAGGGGCAGTATTATAGTAGTTATATTCTTGTGCATAGAGGCAGTATTATAGTAGTTATATTCTTGTACATGGGGAGAAGTATTATAGTAGTTATATTCTTGTACATAGGGGCAGTATTATAGTAGTTATATTCTTGTACATAGGGGCAGTATTATAGTAGTTATATTCTTGTACATATGGAGCAGTATTATAGTAGTTATATTCTTGTACATAGGGAGCAGTAATATAGTAGTTATATTCTTGTGCATAGGGGCAGTATTATAGTAGTTATATTCTTGTACATAGGGGCAGTATTATAGTAGTTATATTCTTGTACATAGGGGCAGTATTATAGTAGTTATATTCTTGTACATAGGGGCAGTATTATAGTAGTTATATTCTTGTACATAGGAGCAGTATTATAGTAGTTAGATTCTTGTACATAGGAGCAGTATTATAGTAGTTATATTCTTGTACATAGGAGCAGTATTATAGTAGTTAGATTCTTGTACATACAGGACGGTATTATAGTAGTTATATTCTTCTACATAGGGGCAGTATTAAAGTAGTTATATTCTTGTACATAGGGGCAGTATTATAGTAGTTATATTCTTCTACATAGGGGCAGTATTATAGTAGTTATATTCTTCTACATAGGGGCAGTATTATAGTAGTTATATTCTTCTATATAGGGGCAGTATTATAGCAGTTATATTCTTGTACATAGGGGGCAGTATTATAGTAGTTATATTCTTGTACATAGGAGCAGTATTATAGTAGTTAGATTCTTGTACATAGGGGCGGTATTATAGTAGTTATATTCTTGTACATAGGAGCAGTATTATAGTAGTTAGATTCTTGTACATAGGGGCGGTTTTATAGTAGTTATATTTTTGTACATAGGAGCAGTATTATAGTAGTTAGATTCTTGTACATAGGGGCAGTATTATAGTAGTTATATTCTTGTACATAGGAGCAGCATTAAAGTAGTTAGATTCTTGTACATAGGGGCGGTATTACAGTAGTTATATTCTTGTACATAGGGGCAGTATTATAGTAGTTATATTCTTCTACATAGGGGCAGTATTATAGTAGTTATATTCTTCTACATAGGGGCAGTATTATAGCAGTTATATTCTTGTACATAGGGGCAGTATTATAGTAGTTATATTCTTGTACATAGGGGCAGTATTATAGTAGTTATATTCTTCTTCATAGGGGCAGTATTATAGTAGTTATATTCTTGTACATAGGGGCGGTATTATAGTAGTTACATTCTTGTACATTTTATCCCTTTACCATTTAACTTGAATTGCCTTTTAAATATAGAACAATAAGTAATGTGCAATACAAGCCGTTACTCGGCACCTCGTAATACAATAACTATATAAACTGGCGCCAAGACAGTGGTTCTCTTGAGACAGTCTGGCGGTTCTTGGATCCTCTGCACAATCAGCTGATGGAACAAACAGAGAACAGTTTTCATTATCTGTATGAAGTGGACAAGAAAATATCCAGGAGATGTTGGTGGAGTTATCTGATATTGTACAGCGCGGTCTGTGTTCTGTGAACACGGCACCGGGTCAATGGGTTACATACTATATACTGTAGGGTCTTTGCGTTGCATTATGACGCTCTATATAATGGGTGGTACAGTCTTTGCTGATGGCTCCAGAGATTCTACAGGGTCAATAACAATGTTAAGAGGCTTTTATCTGCACAAAAGTGCACAGATAATGCTGCTCAATCTATTACTATTGATGGATAGCAGATTTTGAGAGAAGCCTCGAGAGATCTCATCCTTCATAGAGATCTTACTATTCCAAAGGCTTATTTAACCCATAAGAACCCTGAAGCTTTGTGCAGAGAACTTGGTAAATTAAAGGGGCTCTTCACTTCAGACAATCTTCTTTTTGCATATTTGATCCATCAGGGATTAAATAATGTAGTGATGGGCGAATAGTGAAATATTCAGGTTCAGATTATTCAGTAGTGGTCACGAATAATGAATCTAATGCAAGTCAATGGAGAACTCGAATAATTTTCACATGGCTTTCCAGCTTCCCCAAAACACTCTGTAACAATAAATTACCCTGCTCTGTGTAGATTACTTAGCAGACTTTAATATCTTATCCAAAAGTGGAAATTATATTGTGTATGCTCTTAACCAGACAATTTTAAACATATATTAAATAGAAGATGGCCCAATACCGACCCCTGTTGTAACGCACTGTTAACTGCTCAGATTGTACTTCATTAATTACCTTCCTCTATATCTTAGCACTAAACCATTTTTTTGGAAATCAGGCGATCAAAAATAGAGGCTCCTCCAGAACACTTTTTTTAATTACCGTATTTAACTAAATAAATAAATGACTTGGACTTCCAGCTTCCCCAAAGTGCTCCGTAACATTAAATTATCCTCCTATGTATAGATTACTTAGCAGAGTTTAATATCTTATCCAAAAGTGGAAATTATATTGTGTATGCCCTTAACCAGACGATTTCAAACATATATTAAATAGAAGATGGCCCAATACCGACCCCTGTTGTACCTTACTGTTAACTGCTCAGATTGTACTCCATTAATAACCTTCCTCTATATCTTATAACTAAACCATTTTTTGGGAATCAGGTGATCAAAAATAGAGGTTCCCTCACAACATTTTTTTTTATTTAATTATTTAAATAACTAATTAAAAAAAATGACTTGGGCTTCCAGCTTCCCCAAAACACTCTGTAACATTAAATTACCCTCCCCTGTGTAGATTACTTAGCAGAGTTTATTATATTATCCAAAGGGGAAACTATTTTGTGTATGCTCTCAACCAGACGATTTTAAAAATATATTGAATAGAGATGGCCCAATACCGACCCCTGTTGTAACGCACTGTTAACTGCTCAGATTGTACTTCATTAATTACCTTCCTCTATGTCTTAGCACTAAACAATTTTTTGGGAATCAGGCAATCAAAAATAGAGGCTCCTCCACAACATTTTATTAAATTTAATTATTTAAATAAATAAAAAAAAATTACTTGGGCTTCCAGCTTCCCCAAAATGCTCCGTAACATTAAATTATCCTCCACTGTGTAGATTACTTAGCAGAGTTGTTTTGTGTATGCCCTCAAACGTACGATTTTAAAAATATATTAAATAGAAGATGGCCCAATATTGACCCCTGTTGTACTCCACTGTTAACTGCTTAGATTGTTCTCAATTAATAACCTTCCTCTATATCTTAGCACTAAACCATTTTTTGGGAATCAGGCGATCAAAAATATAGGCTCCTCCACAACATTTTTTTTAATTTAATTATTTAAATAAATAAATAAAAAAATGACTTAGCCTTCCAGCTTCGACAAAATGCTCAGTAACATTAAATTATCCTCCTATGTATAGATTACTTAGCAGAGTTTAGTATGTTATCCAAAAGTGGAAATTATATTGTGTATACGGTCAACCAAATAATTTTAAAAATATATTAAATAGAAGATGGCCTAATACCGACCACTGCTATACCCCACTGTTAACTGCTCAGATTGTGCTTCATTAGTAACCTTCTATATCTTAGCACTAAACCATTTTTTGGGAATCAGGTGATTAAAAATAGAGGCTGCCCTACAACATTTTTTTTAATTTAAATATAAAATTAAAAAAATGACTTGGGCTTCCAGCTTCCCCAAAATGCTCTGCACCATTAAATTATCCTCCTTGTGTAGATTATGTAGCAGAGTTTAATATCTTATACTACAGTGAAAATTATATTGTGTATGCCCTCAAACCAGATGATTTTCAAATATATTAAATAGAAGAGGGCCCAATACTGACCTTTGTAGTGTCCTACTATTAACTGTTCAGACTGTGCTTCGTTAATAAACTTTCTCTATTTCCTAGCACTAAACCAGTTTTTTGGAACCAGGTGCTTCATCTTATTCCGCCATCCTATATTCATTTGCAATTACTGTCATTTTCTGGAGGTCCATTATCACCAAAGCTGGAAATCTGTTCAATGTAATTTTACTCCCAATTCTAAACACAAACGTGCCACATATGTTTTCTGCATTCCCCATGGTTTTATTTTTAGCAGCCGCCAGGTTTAGCTTCTGAGAAAAGAGCAGGTGCCCAAGAGGATGGGAAGGAAATTTAAAAAAAAATCCCTCAAGTGTAATCAAGACTCAGGGGTTTAATTATCTTAATGAAACAAGTCAGTAACGAGGAAGGCAAAACGCTGCAATCATCTAGAGTATAACATAAAGTATAACTGTATATAGATATAAAATGTAACTGAAGACACGTGGACGGGTAGAAGAAAAAGAACAGAACGGTCAAGACTGGGGGTCTCTTAAAGGAACAATTACATCAGATGATTGGACAATTTACTAAACATCATCTTCTCTACGGAATTTACACAGGAAAACCCCATGACAGATGATATGATTAAGCAAATCATAGATTTTGCTTAAATTTCACCTGTTTAACCCAGGAAGAAGAGAAGTGCGGTTGTGATCATGGAATATGGTGGTTGTGTATAATATTGTTTAGGTTCGTATTTTAGGCATGGTGCTCTGTCCATTCTATGTATTCCTTGTGTGTACATTGTCCTGTTTGCAGGTTAATCACCCCCTGCCGGGCTTTTGTCCCTAAGTCTGGGGGGCCTGGGATCCACCGAAACTCTGCTTACCTGGGAGATTATTCAGTCTGTCTGAGAACTTCAAGAGACAAGTGGGAAGATTGATCCTCTGGGGGAGAAGCTGCAGCTACAGGCAGCACCCAGAGATATTGTCCTGTTTGCAGGTTAATGACCCCCTGACGGGCTTTTGTCCCTAAGTCTGGGGGGCCTGGGATCCACCAAAACTCTCTGCTTACCTAGAGGATTATTCAGTCTGTCTGAGAACTTCAAGAGACAAGTAGGAAGATTGATCCTCTGGGGGAGAAGCTGCAGCTACAGGCAGCACCCTAGAAAGCCGTTGAGAAACCCCGATTTCCCTGGAAAAGGACTGCTGGAGGATTGTGACTCATCCCTGTGACATTTATCCCATTACTGGACTACTTTACCCTCTGTGTGGTGGATTATTTGATGGACCTTCTGGATTGCATGGAATAAATATTCTTTGGATTGTTCAATCCTCTCTCCCCCTGGTGATTGTGTGATATTGGAGAAAAACCCCGTAACAGCGGTGTTGCCTCAAAAACATAAAACTAGGCAAATTACCAGCCCGGATGGCATACCCCCATACCCCTGTATGGACTTGTCAAAGGCATTTCATATGGGGCCACATAAAAGGTTGGAACATAAAATGAGAGGGATGGGACTAGAGAAAAATATGGCTAATTGGATTAACAACTGGCCCAGCGATCGTAAACAGATGGTAGTATTAATGGAGCATAGATGATTTGTTCACAGTAAACAATGGTATATTGCAGGGGTCGGTATTGGACCCTCTTCTTTTAAAACCTGTAACAGCAGTGTTGCCTCAAAAACATAAAACTAGGCAAATTACCAGCCCGGAAGGCATACCCCCATACCCTTGTATGGACGTGTCAAAGGCATTTCATATGGTGCAACATAAAAGGTTGGAACATAAAATGAGAGGGATGGGACTAGAGAAAAATATGTTTAATTGGATTAACAACTGGCCCAGCGATCGGAAGCAGATGGTAGTATTAATGGAACATAGATGATTTGTTCACAGTAAACAATGGTATATTGCAGGGGTCGGTATTAGACCCTCTTCTTTAAAAAAAAAATAATAATAAAAAATATATATATATTATATATATATTATCTGGTTGAAGTTATAGAAAGTAGAATATCAATTTTGGCAGATAATAGTAAGCTCTGCAAGGAAATAAAAATATAATTTAATATTATAGAGGGATTTCTGTAAGCTGGATTCTTGGGCTGAGAAATGGGAGTTGAAGATTAATGTAGGCAAATGTAAAGTCATGTACTTGGGCTGAGGAAATAAAATGTATAAATATGTAATAAACGGTAAAACACTGGGTAAATTTGTCTCTGGAAAAGACTTGGGTGAATGGATAGACATCAAAACTCCCCTTTAGTAACCAGCGTCAGGCAGCTGCTGCCAAGGCAAATAAAATAATGGGGTGCATTGAAAAAGTCATGGAGGATTTGGGAGTTACCTGAGCTTTCTGATCTTTGGACAGCAAACAATATCTTAAAGGGATGTGAGGGGCTTCTGATCTTGGATACCACTTGAATAGCACTTCTTAAAGGCGGTCCAGTAGGCAATGGCTTAAGCCTTCTAATGGATCTTGGAGCCACCTAGGTTTTTGGATCCTTTTCTGCTGCCTGATTCCTATTGTACCAATTTAGGTTCAGCTCTAGGGTTCCCCAATTACATCCGGCCTCTAGAAATAGCTGTGATTATAAGAAATGTAAGATTCCACCGCAGAGGATAAGACGTCTTGAATTTATTCTTCACCTCCTGTGACCAGTGATCACATCCTCCTTCCTTCTCCTTTCATCCTCACTGTGGACGTAAATAAATGATAAGCCGGGGAATAATATGCCGCTTTTATGTGTTATATGTTTTATGATCATTGGGAAAGTTTGGATCTAAAAATGCTACTTTAAATTAGGGCAAGAAATTGCATTTTTGGAGTGCAGTGAAGTTGTTATGTCAAATGACGGAATGTAGTAGCAACAAGCAGAACAGTGAGTGCAGCTCTGGAGTATAATATAGGATGTAGCATAGGATCACTAATGTATGTACAAAGTGATTGCACCAGCAGAATAGTGAGTGCAGCTCTGGAGTATAATACAGGAGGTAACTCAGGATCAGTAATGTATGTACACAGTGACTGCACCAGCAGAATAGTGAGTGCAGCTCTGGAGTATAATACAGGAGGTAACTCAGGATCAGTAATGTATGTACACAGTGACTACACCAGCAGAATAGTGAGTGCAGCTCCGGAGTATAATACAGGATGTAACTCAGGATCAGTAATGTAATGTATGTACACAGTGACTGCACCAGCAGAATAGTGCGTGCAGCTCTGGAGTATAATACAGGATGTAACTCAGGATCAGTAATGTATGTACACAGTGACTGCACCAGCAGAATAGTGAGTGCAGCTCTGGAGTATAATACAGGGGGTAACTGAGGATCAGTAATGTAATGTATGTACACAGTGACTGCACCAGCAGAATAGTGAGTGCAGCTCTGGAGGATAATACAGGATGTAACTCAGGATCAGTAATGTAATGTATGTACACAGTGACTGCACCAGCAGAATAGTGAGTGCTACTCTGGAGTATAATACAGGAGGTAACTCAGGATCAGTAATGTAATGTATGTACACATAGACTGCACCAGCAGAATAGTGAGTGCTACTCTGGAGTATAATACAGGAGGTAACTCAGGATCAGTAATGTAATGTATGTACACAGTGACTGCACCAGCAGAATAGTGAGTGCAGCTCTGGAGTATAATACAGGAGGTAACGCAGGATCAGTAATGTATGTACACAGTGACTGCACCAGCAGAATAGTGAGTGCAGCTCTGGAGTATAATACAGGACCAGCTTTACAGTGTGTGCTCGCATTGCTCTCCGTGAGTCAGTGATGGATCCTTCATGAATGTTGTCGTCCTCGGACCCAACGTCAGGGACATTGGATAAAGTTCTGTTCCAATCTCTCTTTCCACTTTTCTGAACCTTTTTTGCACAAAACTTTTTTCTTCTGTTACTTTAGAGATTTAACGAGCTCGGGAATCTCAGTTCTGCTGGAGCTGAAAGCCGGGGACTCTCCGCAGACGATGAGTGGATGGTTTTGATGTTCTCCGGTCTCCTCAACCTCCGAACCTCTATTGTGAATAATTCAGAGCCTGGAAAGTAAGACTCGGAACAAAGGTACCGCCATCCTGTGTGTCACCGCAACATCTGTGCTTGTTACACCGGGTCTCTCTCCCCGCGGCACAGCTCACATCACAATCCACCAAAGGATACTGGAACTTTTCTGCTTACGGATGGAAAAGTTCACTTTATACAAAAAAAAAGTCTTAAAATTCAAGGGGGAAAAATAAATTGGATGGAACCTAAGAATAGAGGGTGACAACCAAACCGGCAAACGGGTTATCCGTCACTTTGCCAGGTGTAACACTCGCCACCGGGGATGGCTCTGCGGCGAGCGGAAGTGGACTTACTGGACCAAAGGGAGACCCCGGGCCCACCCTTACAAGGGGTAAAAGACCGGGACTGTGCAGCTGACCCCCAGGGCAGGGGCAGACATAGGGGCAGACAGGACAGAGTCTCAAGGCAGACAGCAGATCAGATGGACAGGCAGAGTCTCTAGTACCAGCAGGTCAGGACGGACAGGCAGAGTCTCTAGTACCATAAGGTCAGGATGGACAGGCAGAGTCTCTAGTACCAGCAGGTCAGGACAGACAGGTAGAGTCTCTAGTACCAGCAGGTCAGGACGGACAGACAGAGTCTCTGGTACCAGCAGGTCAAGATGGACAGGCAGAGTCTATAGTACCATAAGGTCAGGATGGACAGGCAGAGTCTCTAGTACCAGCAGGTCAGGACGGACAGACAGAGTCTCTAGTACCAGAAAGTCAGGATGGACAGGCAGAGTCTCTAGTACCAGAAAGTCAGGATGGACAGGCAGAGTCTCTAGTACCAGCAGATCAGATGGACAGGCAGAGTCTCTAGTATCAGCAGGTCAGGATGGACAGACAGAGTCTCTAGTACCAGAAAGTCAGGATGGACAGGCAGAGTCTCTAGTACCAGAAAGTCAGGATGGACAGACAGAGTCTCTAGTACCAGCAGGTCAGGATGGACAGGCAGAGTCTATAGTACCAGCAGGTCAGGATGGACAGACAGAGTCTCTAGTACCAGCAGGTCAGGACGGACAGACAGAGTCTCTAGTACCATAAGGTCAGGATGGACAGGCAGAGTCTCTAGTACCAGCAGGTCAGGACGGACAGACAGAGTCTCTGGTACCAGCAGGTCAAGATGGACAGGCAGAGTCTATAGTACCATAAGGTCAGGATGGACAGGCAGAGTCTCTAGTACCAGCAGGTCAGGACGGACAGACAGAGTCTCTGGTACCAGCAGGTCAGGACGGACAGGCAGAGTCTCTAGTACCAGAAAGTCAGGATGGACAGGCAGAGTCTCTAGTACCAGCAGATCAGATGGACAGGCAGAGTCTCTAGTATCAGCAGGTCAGGATGGACAGACAGAGTCTCTAGTACCAGAAAGTCAGGATGGACAGGCAGAGTCTCTAGTACCAGAAAGTCAGGATGGACAGACAGAGTCTCTAGTACCAGCAGGTCAGGATGGACAGGCAGAGTCTATAGTACCAGCAGGTCAGGATGGACAGACAGAGTCTCTAGTACCAGCAGGTCAGGACGGACAGGCAGAGTCTCTAGTACCATAAGGTCAGGATGGACAGGCAGAGTCTCTAGTACCAGCAGGTCAGGACGGACAGACAGAGTCTCTGGTACCAGCAGGTCAAGATGGACAGGCAGAGTCTATAGTACCATAAGGTCAGGATGGACAGGCAGAGTCTCTAGTACCAGTAGGTCAGGACGGACAGACAGAGTCTCTGGTACCAGCAGGTCAGGACGGACAGGCAGAGTCTCTAGTACCAGAAAGTCAGGATGGACAGGCAGAGTCTCTGGTACCAGCAGATCAGACGGACAGACAGAGTCTCTAGTACCAGCAGGTCAGGATGGACAGGCAGAGTCTATAGTACCAGCAGGTCAGGACGGACAGACAGAGTCTCTAGTACCAGCAGGTCAGGATGGACAGACAGAGTCTCTAGTACCAGCAGGTCAGGACGGACAGACAGAGTCTCTAGTACCAGCAGGTCAGGACGGACAGACAGAGTCTCTAGTACCAGCAGGTCAGGACGGACAGACAAAGTCTATAGTACCAGCAGGTCAGGATGGACAGACAGAGTCTCTAGTACCAGCAGGTCAGGATGGACAGGCAGAGTCTCTAGTACCAGCAGGTCAGGACGGACAGACAGAGTCTCTAGTACCAGCAGGTCAGGATGGACAGGCAGAGTCTATAGTACCATAAGGTCAGGATGGACAGGCAGAGGCTCTAGTACCAGCAGGTCAGGACGGACAGACAGAGTCTCTAGTACCAGCAGGTCAGGATGGACAGACAGAGTCTCTAGTACCAGCAGGTCAGGACGGACAGACAGAGTCTCTAGTACCAGCAGGTCAGGACGGACAGACAGAGTCTCTAGTACCAGCAGGTCAGGATGGACAGGCAGAGTCTCTAGTACCAGCAGGTCAGGACGGACAGACAGAGTCTCTAGTACCAGCAGGTCAGGATGGACAGGCAGAGTCTATAGTACCAGCAGGTCAGGATGGACAGACAGAGTCTCTAGTACCAGAAAGTCAGGATGGACAGGCAGAGTCTATAGTACCAGAAAGTCAGGATGGACAGACAGAGTCTCTAGTACCAGAAAGTCAGGATGGACAGACAGAGTCTCTAGTACCAGAAAGTCAGGATGGACAGACAGAGTCTATAGTACCAGCAGGTCAGGATGGACAGACAGAGTCTCTAGTACCAGCAGGTCAGGACGGACAGACAGAGTCTCTAGTACCAGCAGGTCAGGATGGACAGGCAGAGTCTATAGTACCAGCAGGTCAGGACGGACAGACAGAGTCTCTAGTACCAGCAGGTCAGGATGGACAGGCAGAGTCTCTAGTACCAGCAGGTCAGGAGGGACAGACAGAGTCTCTAGTACCAGCAGGTCAGGATGGACAGGCAGAGTCTCTAGTACCAGCAGGTCAGGATGGACAGACAGAGTCTCTAGTACCAGCAGGTCAGGATGGACAGACAGAGTCTCTAGTACCAGGAGGTCAGGACGGACAGACAGAGTCTCTGGTACCAGCAGGTCAGGACGGACAGGCAGAGTCTCTAGTACCAGAAAGTCAGGATGGACAGGCAGAGTCTCTAGTAACAGCAGGTCAGGATGGACAGGCAGAGTCTCTAGTAACAGCAGGTCAGGATGGACAGACAGAGTCTCTAGTACCAGCAGGTCAGGACGGACAGGCAGAGTCTCTAGTACCAGCAGGTCAGGATGGACAGGCAGAGTCTCTAGTAACAGCAGGTCAGGATGGACAGACAGAGTCTCTAGTACCAGCAGGTCAGGACGGACAGGCAGAGTCTCTAGTACTAGCAGGTCAGGACGGACAGACAGAGTCTCTAGTACCAGAAAGTCAGGATGGACAGGCAGAGTCTCTAGTACCAGAAAGTCAGGATGGACAGACAGAGTAAATAGCAAGGCAGAGGGCATGGCCAGGATGGAAACAATCAGTAGTACCAACAAGGCAGGATGGACAGGCAACAGCTACAGGCAGGAGAGGACAGGAACCAGTTGTCAACAGGCAGGATGGGCTGGTAGCCAGGTACGGGAAGGACTGGACTGGAACAAGGTGCTAACAGGCAGGACGGGCTGGTAGGCAGGCACGGGCATTACACGACTGGAACCAGGTGCCAAAAGGCAGGACGAGCTGGTAGCCAGGTATGGGCAGGATGGGACCAGACGGGACAGAACAAACAAGCAGGATGACCTGACAACTGACAAGTCAGACTTGAAGTGACTAAACTGTGGTGTTGAACAGGCACCTTCCCTAGTGGGAGCTTGCCTTAAATACCCAGTGTCTCAGTGAAAGGCTGAGAGTCACTTCCTAGGAGGCAGCGGCATGTATGCACGCCCTAGGAACATTACCGGAGGCCCTGTGTGGCACGCACTGGCCCTGGGAGGCTAGAGGAGGAGAAGCCCATGTGGAGGAGGGCAGTAACGCCGGCTAGCGTGGAAGAAGTGGTGAGTCCCAGCGCATCCCTGCAGGAGGAGGAGAGATGGACGCAGCAATACACCAGGACTCCTATCCGCAGGGCGGTTGCTGACACATCACCTACTTGGTACTGATTTTTCTGCAGCAAAAATTAGACATTTTCCACGCAGATTTTGCTGAATTTTTGGGGCAAATATAACTTCTTCCATTGCAAAGGTTGAAATTTCTGTGTACTAAACTAAAGCTGAGTTCACACAAAGCAGATTTTACCCTCAAATTTCCAAACTGAAATCTGCACCGTTTCTGCCTCTAGAATCTGCGCACATTTTCTGCGCTTATTCGTGGGATTTTATTTGCTTCAAATAAGCATCAAATTTAGGATTTAAGGGTCCCCTTCACAATTAAAGGATAAAATCTAATCCAAAAAAAGTGCATTTCTACAACAGAAATTGATGTGGATTTTTAAAAAATGCACCATGGACAATTTCAGAGCAGATTCCGCACCCTAAAAAAACAAAAAAAAAATTGCTGAAATTGTAAAATGCTTTACATGCGGAGAATCATCGCCTAGGATTTTAAGAGTCAAAATACAAATTCAGTTTCTTAAAATTTACAAAAGTAATGGCGGTGTTCACCTTTTGAAGCGGAAATCTGCAGCAAAATCCGCTTGAAACACACGCAGATTTTTGGTGCAGAAACGCTGCGGAAAATTCGCACCAATTATGAAACGGGTAAACATTCCCAAAAATCTGCAGAATCCCAATTTTGAGGCTTCCCCCGACAATGAAAGTCCAGTGATCGCGGCTGGTTAACCCTTCGTGTGCCCACCCGTCATTTCTCCGCTTATTAAATCTACTTTCAGTAATATTTATGGATTTTTTTTTTTTTTTTTTTACCCCGGCAGGAAATTCTCAGGAACTTATCACTAAGAAACTCCGAACCATCGGAGCATAAAAATATTCTCACCTAATTAGCCGGTTTCTGAAATGTGCGCCCAGAGGAATTCACTGCGCAGATATTTCCAGAAATGGAATTTCTCAAGGAAGATTCTTTTCATGGAAGTGTGAAGAAGACGTAACCTAGATCCGCACGTTCTCCAGAAGCACAATGCTTCTTGGCAGTGCGAGGAATAAAACGTCTTTCGAAATTTTATAGCTCTTTCTTTACACTTTTTTATTCCCCAAACCCTTGATAAGATCCGAAATTCTTGTGAGGTGCCTGGAACTATGGAAATGTTTGTAAAATATGGATTTTTTTAAGCCCCGCCTCCAAACAGAATAGAAACGCCCAGTTGTCTATGTAACGCTCATGGCTGTGAGTGGGATTAGTGGACCTACTGGACCACAGGGGGGACCTGGGCTTACCCCTTATTGGGGGGCTTAAACCAGCTACCACCAAGAGGTGGACAACAGGTAACACTCATAGTGCAGTGACCAGACACAGGAATAGATGGGTACAGGTGGGGTGACTGAGGGAGGCTGGACATGTGGGTACGGACAGGAATGGTGGGCACGGCAATGATAGATAGGTATCGGAAGGCAGGTACTGGAGACGGACACAGGGTTAACAGGAAAGGAGCTAAGGATCTGACAACTAGCTAGGTAGCAGACTGACTAACTAACTACAGGCATTGTGCAGGCACCTCCCCTAATTGGAGGGTGCCTTAAATACACAGTGCCTCTCAGTCAGAGGCATTTCCGGGAAATGGCGAGCTGTTACTTTAAGAGGAGGGCCGGTGTGCGAGCGTGCATCTTAGGTGCACTCCCGGCAACCCTGTGCGGCATGTACAGGGCCCGGGAGGGGAAGAAAGCAGGATATCCTTCCTTCCCTCCCAGGCTATGTACATGCCACACAAGGTTCCTGTGAGTGCCCCTAAGATGTGAACCTTCCTTCCCTCCCGGGTCCTGTACATGCCACACAGGGTTCCTGGGAGTGCCCCTAAGATGTGCGCCTTCCTTCCCTCCCGGGCCCTGTACATGCCACACAGGGTTCCTGAGAGTGCCCCTAAGATGTGCGACTTCCTTCCCTCCCAGGCCCTGTACATGCCACACAGGGTTCCCGGGAGTGCCCCTAAGATGTGTGCCTTCCTTCCCTCCCGGGCCCTGTACATGTCACACAGGATTCCTGGGAGTGCCCCTAAGATGTGCGCCTTCCTTCCCTCCCGGGCCCTGTACATGCCACACAGGGTTCCTGGGAGTGCCCCTAAGATGTACGCCTTCCTTTCCCTCCTGGGTCCTGTACATGCCACACAGGGTTCCCGGGAGTTCCCCTAAGATGTGCGCCTTCCTTCCCTCCTGGGTCCTGTACATGCCACACAGGGTTCCCGAGCGTTACCCTAAGATGTGCGCCTTCCTTCCCTCCTGAGTCCTGTACATGCCACACAGGATTCCTGGGAGTGCCCCTAAGATGTGCGCCTTCCTTCCCTCCCGGGCCTGTACATGCCACACAGGGTTCCTGGGAGTGCCCCTAAGATGTACGCCTTCCTTTCCCTCCTGGGTCCTGTACATGCCACACAGGGTTCCCGGGAGTTCCCCTAAGATGTGCGCCTTCCTTCCCTCCTGGGTCCTGTACATGCCACACAGGGTTCCTGGGCGTTCCCCTAAGATGTTCGCCTTCCTTCCCTCCTGGGTCCTGTACATGCCACACATGGTTCCCAGGAGTGCCCCTAAGATGTGCGCCTTCCTTCCCTCCCGGGCCCTGTACATACCACACAGGATTCCTGGGAGTGCCCCTAAGATGTGCAAATTTCTTCCCTCACGGGCCCTGTACATGCCACACAGGGTTCCCGGGAGTGCCCCTAAGATGTGTGCCTTCCTTCCCTCCCGGGCCCTGTACATGCCACACAGGATTCCTGGAAGTGCCCCTAAGATGTGCGCCTTCCTTCCCTCCCGGGTCCTGCACATGCCGCACAGTTTTCCTGGGAGTGCCCCTAGTATGTGCATGTGCATGCCGGCACTCCTCTTAAAGGCACAGGAGACTGCGTGGTAGCAGAGTAGTACGGGACCTGGCTGCGGCGGTGAGTAAGTCGGCGTCCCACCAGGGACGCCGGCGCTACGGTACGAATAGTTTACCAACCCCTCCCCCTTTTTTAGATGCTAACAATTTCAGAACTGTTTCCAAAAATTTGGGAATGTTGGTATCTCCCTATACAGGGGCACTAGTTGCACTTCGGTCCTACTGTATAACGGGTTGAAAAGACCCTCTGCCATGTAAAATATTACTTTCAAGATATTATTGCTGATTTAGAGGGGGTTTTCTCATCTTCACATATGGGTATTGTTGGATAGTGCCTGTAAAAACAAGCAATTTTGCAATTTACTGTTTGTTAAAATTTGCAGCCGTTCTTGAGATATTCACACTTTGCTTTTGTTTACCGTTCGTTCCCTAGGAAACCGACCACCTCTGCCGCCTGGCTTGTAAACACCGCACTGAAGCTGGCTGGGATTAGGAGGTAAAGAAGTTTTGGCCAGCTTAAAAAAAGTAATTACAAGCCTAATAGTAAAGAGCTTGTAAGCACTGCATATATTTGGCCACCATTGCTACAGCAGAGGTGGTCGGTCTCCTAGGCAACAAGCTGTAAAGAAAAGTATTAATATCTCAAAAACAGATGCAAATTTTTAAAAACAGTAAATGGAAAAAGTGCTTGTTTTTCCGAGCAGTATCTGGTAATATCCGTCTATGATAATAAGGAAAACACTTTAATTTTTCAAAAATTTTTAGCCGATATGTGAAGTCAAAATTACTGAAATTTGTTTAATATTTCATGAATATTGAAATCAATTACTACATGGTGAAGATAGCCAAGGGATATAAAAACAAAATATTACACATTTTTATATAATAGGAGCCCAAACAGAACGGTCGAAAAAGCGACAGACGGTTATTTTTTGGAAGATTCCGTTCTTTAAAATTTAAATTTCAAATCCTGGGTCAAAGTCAAAGCAATTATATAAAAGTAACGACCTGACGGACGGAGCGGAGATAACGCCCCGACCAATGGAAAACCCCAGAACACAATCCTTTATATTATGATGACCTCAGGTCTTACCGGTCATAGCGTGAGGGATGACAGTGATCAGCAAGCGCTGGTTTCTCATCTTAATGCCAACGTCTGGGTCTTGCATGGCCACAATCAGGCGCTCCATCTAACAATACAACAATTGAAGGAGAGAATGTTAAAATAGACAACTACTATAATACTGCCCCCTATATACAAGAATATCACTACTATAATACTGCCCCCTATGTACAAGAATATAACTACTATAATACTGCCCCCTATGTACAAGAATATAACTACTATAATACTGCCCTATGTACAAGAATATAACTACTATAATACTGCCCCTATGTACAAGAATATAACTACTATAATACTGCCCCCTATGTACAGGAATATAACTACTATAATACTGCCCCTATGTACAAGAATATAACTACTATAATACTGATCCTATATACAAGAATATAACTACTATAATACTGCCTCTATGTACAAGAATATAACTACTATAATACTGCCCCCTATGTACAAGAATATAACTATTATAATACTGCTCCTATGTATAGGAATATAACTACTATAATACTGCCCCCTATGTACAAGAATATAACTACTATAATACTGCCTCTATGTACAAGAATATAACTACTATAATACTGCCCCTATGTACAAGAATATAACTATTATAATACTGCTCCTATGTACAAGAATATAGCTACTATAATACTGCCCCTATGTACAAGAATATAACTACTATAATACTGTCCCCTATGTACAAGAATATAACTGCTATAATACTGCTCCTATGTATAAGAATATAACTACTATAATACTGCCCCTATGTACAAGACTATAACTACTATAATACTGCCCCCTATGTACAAGAATATAACTACTATAATACTGCCTCTATGTACAAGAATATCACTACTATAATACTGCCTCTATGTACAAGAATATAACTACTATAATACTGCCTCTATGTACAAGAATATAACTACTATAATACTGCCCTCTATGTACAAGAATATAACTACTATAATACTGCTCCTATGTACAAGAATATAACTACTATAATACTGCCCCTATGTACAAGAATATAACTACTATAATACTGCTCCTATGTACAAGAATATAACTACTATAATACTGCCCCTATGTACAAGACTATAACTACTATAATACTGCCCCCCTATTTACAAGAATATAACTACTATAATACTGCGCCTATGTACAAGACTATAACTACTATAATACTGCCCCCCTATTTACAAGAATATAACTACTATAATACTGCTCCTATGTACAAGAATATAACTACTATAATACTGCCCCTATGTACAAGAATATAACTACTATAATACTACCCCTATGTGCAAGAATATAACTGCTATAATACTGCTCCCCTATGTATCAGAATATAACTACTATAATACTGCCCCCTATGTACAAGAATATAACTACTATAATACTGCCCCTATGTACAAGAATATAACTACTATAATACTACCCCTATGTGCAAGAATATAATTACTATAATACTGCCCTTATGTACAAGAATATAACTACTATAATACTGCCCCCCTATTTACAAGAATATAACTACTATAATACTGCTCCTATATACAAGAATATAACTACTATAATACTGTCCCCTATGTACAAGAATATAACTACTATAATACTGCCCCTATGTAGAAGAATATAACTACTATAATACTGCCCCTATGTAGAAGAATATAACTACTATAATACTGCCCCTATGTAGAAGAATATAACTACTATAATACTGCTCCTATATACAAGAATATAACTACTATAATACTGTCCCCTATGTACAAGAATATAACTACTATAATACTGCCCCCTATGTACAAGAATATAACTACTATAATACTGCTCCTATATACAAGAATATAACTACTATAATACTGCCCCCTATGTACAAGAATATAACTACTATAATACTGCTCCTATATACAAGAATATAACTACTATAATACTGCCCCTATGTACAAGAATATAACTACTATAATACTGCTCCTATGTACAAGAATATAACTACTATAATACTGCTCCTATGTACAAGAATATAACTACTATAATACTGCCCCTATGTACAAGAATATAACTACTATAATACTACCCCTATGTGCAAGAATATAATTACTATAATACTGCCCTTATGTACAAGAATATAACTACTATAATACTGCCCCCCTATTTACAAGAATATAACTACTATAATACTGCTCCTATATACAAGAATATAACTACTATAATACTGCCCCTATGTACAAGAATATAACTACTATAATACTGCTCCTATGTACAAGAATATAGCTACTATAATACTGCACCCTATGTACAAGAATATAACTACTATAATACTGCCCCCTATATACAAGAATATAACTACTATAATACTGCCCCCTATGTACAAGAATATAACTACTATAATACTGCTCCTATGTACAAGAATATAACTACTATAATACTGCCCCCTATGTACAAGAATATAACTACTATAATACTTCTCCTATGTACAAGAATATAACTACCATAATACTGCTCCTATGTACAAGAATATAGCTACTATAATACTGCACCCTATGTACAAGAATATAGCTACTATAATACTGCTCCTATATACAAGAATATAACTACTATAATACTGCCCCCTATATACAAGAATATAACTACTATAATACTGCTCCTATTTACAAGAATATAACTACTATAATACTGCCCCTATGTACAAGAATATAACTGCTATAATACTGCTCCTATGTACAAGAATATAACTACTATAATACTGCTTCTATGTACAAGAATATAACTACTATAATACTGCCCCTATGTACAAGAATATTACTACTATAACACTGCCCCTATGTACAAGAATATAACTACGATAACACTGCCCCCTATGTACAAGAATATAACTGCTATAATACTGCTCCTATGTACAAGAATATATCTACTATAATACTGCCCCTATGTACAAGAATATAACTACTATAATACTGCTCCCTATGTACAAGAATATAACTGCTATAATACTGCTCCTATGTACAAGAATATAACTACTATAATACTGCCCCCTATGTACAAGAATATAACCAGTATAATATTGCCCTGTATACACAGTAATATAACTATACCCTGTGGCAGTTCTGTACAATGTATATAGCGGTGTACACAGTCACATGTAATAGTATGGGGGGTTTACGCTGTGACATGTGTATAATTACGGATTCGGGATGTCTCTGGCAGCAGAATTTCATCTACAGGGAGATTATCTCTGAGGATTTCTGGGTATTTTTTATCCATCTAATGCATTTCAGCCAAGTGGCCACTTCAATGTCAGCACATCCGGTCGTGTTATATCGGCACAATGTCATTTCTGCACTTAGCACAGGAGGGCAATTCAAGAAAATCAAAGGAGATGAAATTGTATTACCGTGTATCTAAGCCTATGATGTGGATACTGTGTGCTGGGTTGGTGTATCTAAGCCTCTGGGGTGTGATACGTCGCCATCCTGTGCACCTGGCGGTCGTGTGGATCATTATGAAGTAAATGGGAATATTTGGGTGTAATCAGCCGCTCTCCTCCGCTCTGATTACCAGATTCTTTGCGTCTTGTCGGTTTTCTTGCTGAGTGGAGTCAGATCTGAGAACAGATGGAGGAGTCTCAGCGCCGCTCTCTACTGAGCAGAGGAGGGGAAAATCTGCGCATGGCCCCCATTGCGGGCACCCAACTTTCCTAGACTCCTGAAGAGCACAAAGTCTGGCCACCCAGAGGAGCACACACGTTTTCTTATAGGAGTGATAGGATTGAAGTGTCCGGGGTGTGAAGTGTGCAAGGTCTGAAGAGTGCGGGGTCTGAAGAGTGCGGGGTCTGAAGAGTGCGGGGTCTGAAGAGTGCGGGGTCTGAAGAGTGCGGGGTCTGAAGGGTGCGGAGTCTGAAGGGTGCGGGGTCTGAAGAGTGCGGGGTCTGAAGAGTGCGGGGTCTGAAGGGTGCGGAGTCTGAAGGGTGCGGAGTCTGAAGAGTGCGGGGTCTGAAGAGTGCGGGGTCTGAAGAGTGCGGGGTCTGAAGAGTGCGGGGTCTGAAGAGTGCGGGGTCTGAAAAGTGCGGGGTCTGACGAGTGCGGGGTCTGAAGAGTGCGGGGTCTGAAGAGTGCGGGGTCTGAAGAGTGCGGGGTCTGAGGAGTGCGGGGTCTGAAGGGTGCGGGGTCTGAAGGGTGCGGGGTCTGAAGAGTGCGGGAACTGAAGAGTGCGGGAACTGAAGAGTGCGGGGTCTGAAGGGTGCGGGGTCTGAAGGGTGCGGGGTCTGAAGAGTGCGGGGTCTGAAGGGTGCGGGGTCTGAAGAGTGCGGGGTCTGAAGGGTGCGGGGTCTGAAGGGTGCGGGGTCTGAAGGGTGCGGGGTCTGAAGGGTGCGGGGTCTGAAGGGTGCGGGGTCTGAAGAGTGCGGGGTCTGAAGAGTGCGGGGTCTGAAGAGTGCGGGGTCTGAAGAGTGAGGGGTCTGAAGAGTGCGGGGTCTGACGAGTGCGGGGTCTGAAGAGTGCGGGGTCTGAAGAGTGCGGGGTCTGAAGAGTGCGGGGTCTGAAGGGTGCGGGGTCTGAAGGGCTTGGGGTCTGAAGGGTGCGGGATCTGAAGGGTGCAGGGTCTGAAGGGTGCAGGGTCTGAAGGGTGCAGGGTCTGAAGGGTGCAGGGTCTGAAGGGTGCGGGGTCTGAAGGGTGCGGGGTCTGAAGGGTGCGGGGTCTAAAGGGTGCGAGGTCTAAAGGGTGCGGGTCTGAAGAGGGCGGGTCTGAAGGGTGCGGGGTCTGAAGAGTGCGGGGTCTGAAGGATGCGGGGTCTGGAGAGCGCGGGGTCTGAAGGGGGTGGGGTCTGAAGAGTGCGGGGTCTGAAGGGTGTGGGGTCTGAAGAGTGCGGGGTCTGAAGGATGTGGGGTCTGAAGGATGCGGGGTCTGAAGGGTGCGGGGTCTGAAGGGTGCGGGGTCTGAAGAGTGCGGGGTCTGAAGGGTGCGGGGTCTGAAGGGTGCGGGGTCTGAAGGGTGCGGGGTCTGAAGGGTGCGGGGTCTGAAGGGTGCGGGGTCTGAAGAGTGCGGGGTCTGAAGAGTGCGGGGTCTGAAGAGTGCGGGGTCTGAAGAGTGCGGGGTCTGAAGAGTGCGGGGTCTGAAGAGTGAGGGGTCTGAAGAGTGCGGGGTCTGACGAGTGCGGGGTCTGAAGAGTGCGGGGTCTGAAGAGTGCGGGGTCTGAAGAGTGCGGGGTCTGAAGGGTGCGGGGTCTGAAGGGCTTGGGGTCTGAAGGGTGCGGGATCTGAAGGGTGCAGGGTCTGAAGGGTGCAGGGTCTGAAGGGTGCAGGGTCTGAAGGGTGCGGGGTCTGAAGGGTGCGGGGTCTGAAGGGTGCGGGGTCTGAAGGGTGCGGGGTCTAAAGGGTGCGAGGTCTAAAGGGTGCGGGTCTGAAGAGGGCGGGTCTGAAGGGTGCGGGGTCTGAAGAGTGCGGGGTCTGAAGGATGCGGGGTCTGGAGAGTGCGGGGTCTGAAGGGTGTGGCGTCTGAAGAGTGCGGGGTCTGAAGGGTGTGGGGTCTGAAGAGTGCGGGGTCTGAAGGATGTGGGGTCTGAAGGGTGCGGGGTCTGAAGGGTGCGGGGTCTGAAGGGTGCGGGGTCTGAAGGGTGCGGGGTCTTAAGGGTGCGGGGTCTAAAGGGTGCGAGGTTTGAAAGGTGCGAGGTCTAAAGGGTGCGGGTCTGAAGAGGGCGGGGTCTGAAGGGTGCGGGGTCTGAAGAGTGCGTGGTCTGAAGGATGCGGGGTCTGAAGGATGCGAGGTCTGAAGGATGCGGGGTCTGAAGGATGCGGGGTCTGAAGGGTGCGGGGTCTGAAGGATGCGGGGTCTGAAGGGTGTGGGGTCTGAAGAGTGCGGGGTCTGAAGGATGTGGGGTCTGAAGAGTGCGGGGTCTGAATACTGAGGATGGAGGAGACGGGAGGTCACTGAATATTGAGGATGGAGGAGACGGGTGGTCACTGAATACTGAGGATGGAGGAGACGGGCGGTCACTGAATACTGAGGATGGAGGAGACGGGCGGTCACTGAATACTGAGGATGGAGGAGACGGGCGGTCACTGAATACTGAGGATGGAGGAGACGGGCGGTCACTGAATACTGAGGATGGAGGAGACGGGCGGTCACCGAATACTGAGGATGGAGGAGACGGGCGGTCACTGAATACTGAGGATGGAGGAGACGGGAGGTCACCGAATACTGAGGATAGAGGAGACGGGAGGTCACTGAATACTGAGGATGGAGGAGACAGGCGGTCACTAAATACTGAGGATGGAGGAGACGGGAGGTCACTGAACACTGAGGATGGAGGGGACGGGAGGTCACTGAATACTGAGGATGGAAGAGACGGGCGGTCACTGAATATTGAGGATAGAGGAGACGGGAGGTCACTGAATATTGAGGATAGAGGAGACGGGCGGTCACTGAATACTGAGGATGGAGGAGACGGGAGGTCACTGAATATTGAGGATAGAGGAGACGGGCGGTCACTGAATACTGAGGATGGAGGAGACGGGAGGTCACTGAATATTGAGGATGGAGGAGACGGGAGGTCACTGAATACTGAGGATAGAGGAGACGGGCGGTCACTGAATATTGAGGATGGAGGAGACGGGAGGTCACTGAATACTGAGGATGGAGGAGACGGGAGGTCACTGAATACTGAGGATGGAGGAGACGGGAGGTCACTGAATATTGAGGATAGAGGAGACGGGCGGTCACTGAATACTGAGGATGGAGGAGACGGGAGGTCACCGAATACTGAGGATGGAGGAGACGGGAGGTCACTGAATACTGAGGGTAGAGGAGACGGGCGATCACTGAATACTGAGGATGGAGGAGACGGGAGGTCACTGAATATTGAGGATAGAGGAGACGGGCGGTCACTGAATACTGAGGATGGAGGAGACGGGAGGTCACTGAATATTGAGGATGGAGGAGACGGGAGGTCACTGAATACTGAGGATAGAGGAGACGGGCGTTCACTGAATATTGAGGATGGAGGAGACGGGAGGTCACTGAATACTGAGGATGGGGGAGACGGGAGGTCACTGAATACTGAGGATGGAGGAGACGGGAGGTCACCGAATACTGAGGATGGAGGAGACGGGCGGTCGCCGAATACTGAGGATGGAGAAGACGGTTGGTCACTGAATACTGAGGATGGAGGAGACGGGCGGTCGCTGAATACTGAGGATGGAGGAGACGGGAGGTCACCGAATACTGAGGATGGAGGAGATGGGCGGTCACCGAATACTGAGGACGGAGGAGACGGGCGGTAACTGAATACTGAGGACGGAGGAGATGGGCGGTCACCGAATACTGAGGACGGAGGAGATGGGCGGTCACCGAATACTGAGGACGGAGGAGACGGGCGGTCACCGAATACTGAAGGGTGATGGAGGTGACATTGCTGGTGGTGATGATGGGGGATGATGGAGGTGACATTGCTGGTGGTGATGATGGGGGATGATGGAGGTGACATTGCTGGTGGTGATGATGGGGGTGATGGTGGTGACATTGCTGGTGGTGATGATGGGGGATGATGGAGGTGACATTGCTGGTGGTGATGATGGGGGATGATGGAGGTGACATTGCTGGTGGTGGTGATGATGGGGGTGATGGTGGTGACATTGCTGGTGGTGATGATGGGGGTGATGGAGGTGACATTGCTGGTGGTGATGATGGGGGTGACGGTGGTGACATTGCTGGTGGTGGTGATGATGGGGGTGACGGTGGTGACATTGCTGGTGGTGGTGATGATGGGGGTGATGGTGGTGACATTGCTGGTGGTGATGATGGGGGTGATGGTGGTGACATTGCTGGTGGTGATGATGGGGGTGACCGGGGTGACATTGCTGGTGGTGATGATGGGGGTGATGGAGGTGACATTGCTGGTGGTGATCATGGGGGGTGACGGTGGTGACATTGCTGGTGGTGGTGATGATGGGGGTGACGGTGGTGACATTGCTGGTGGTGGTGATGATGGGGGTGATGGTGGTGACATTGCTGCTGGTGATGATGGGGGTGACGGTGGTGACATTGCTGGTGGTGGTGATGATGGGGGTGACGGTGGTGACATTGTTGGTGGTGGTGATGATGGGGGTGATGGTGGTGACATTGCTGGTGGTGGTGATGATGGGGGTGATGGTGGTGACATTGCTGGTGGTGGTGATGATGGGGGTGATGGTGGTGACATTTCTGGTGGTGATGATGGGGGTGATGGTGGTGACATTGCTGGTGGTGATGATGGGGGTGATGATGGGGGTGACGGGGGTGACATTGCTGGTGGTGGTGATGATGGGGGTGATGGTGGTGACATTGCTGGTGGTGGTGATGATGGGGGTGATGGTGGTGACATTGCTGGTGGTGATGATGGGGGTGACGGTGGTAACATTGCTGGTGGTGGTGATGATGGGGGTGATGGTGGTGACATTGTTGGTGGTGGTGATGATGGGGGTGACGGTGGTGACATTGCCGGTGGTGATGATGGGGGTGATGGTGGTGACATTGCTGGTGGTGATGATGGGGGTGATGGTGGTGACTTTGCTGGTGGTGGTGAAGATGGGGGTGATGGTGGTGACATTGCTGGTGGTGGTGATGATGGGGGTGATGGTGGTGACATTGCTGGTGGTGATGATGGGGGGTGACGGTGGTGACATTGCGGTGGTGGTGATGATGGGGGTTATGGAGGGTGACATTGCTGGTGGTGGTGATGATGGGGGTGATGGTGGTGACATTGCTGGTGGTGATGGGGGTGACGGTGGTGACATTGCTGATGGGGGTGATGGTGGTGACATTGCTGGTGGTGGTGATGATGGGGGTGATGGTGGTGACATTGCTGGTGGTGATGATGGGGGTGACGGTGGTGACATTGCTGGTGGTGATGATGGGGGTGATGGTGGTGACATTGCTGGTGGTGATGATGGGGGTGACAGTGTCATTGCTGGTGGTGGTGATGATTTAGGTGACGGTGACATTGCTGGTGGTGGTGATGATGGGGGTGATGTGACATTGCTGGTGGTGGTGATGATGGGGGTGATGGTGGTGACATTGCTGGTGATGATGGGGGGGTGACGGTGGTGACATTGCTGGTGGTGGTGATGATGGGGGTGATGGTGACATTGCTGGTGGTGGTGATGATGGGGGTGATGGTGGTGATATTGCTGGTGGTGGTGATGATGGGGGTGATGGTGGTGACATTGCTGGTGGTGGTGATGATGGGGGTGACGGTGGTGACATTGCTGGTGGTGATGATGGGGGTGATGGTGGTGACATTGCTGGTGTGATGATGGGGGTGACGGGGGTGACATTGCTGGTGGTGATGATGGGGGTGACGGTGGTGACATTGCTGGTGGTGATGATGGGGGTGACGGTGGTGACATTGCCGGTGGTGGTGATGATGGGGGTGATGGTCGCTCCTCGCTCCGTTACTTCCAGCAGAGCAGATTCCATGTCGTCTATATATAACTCTCTTTATCTGGGAATTTGCTCGGTGTCCTGATGTAGCTGCAGCTGAGCGCTCATCATCCTGCGGGGAGAGCGAGGTACACACGGCCATATAGCAGAGCTAACACTATCACATCACACCTTGTCGGCTCTGCATTTACATGGGACTGCACTTATTATCATGAAGACTCACGGCTTTACACTGGACTGCAGTTAATCCCCCAAATCTTCTATTCAAAATGTGTTATCTGATAAATTTGCATAGGACTGCATGTAGTCCTACTACAGTATCATATCATGAATCTCCATTTTTACATAGGACTGCAATTTATCTTAAAAAATGATAATATATCTGGCTTGATAAATATATATCTGTACACTGTTATAACATATAATCTGTGTTTTACATGGGACTGCAATAATTCCTCCAGATTATTTATGATATCTGAGGCTTCAAATATGACTGCAAATAAACATTCTGCCTTTTTCTTATGTGTATTATATATTGCCTTACATAGGACTGCAAATATATTAACTGTATTACATTCTAAGGCATTATCTGTGGTTTACATAGGACTGCTGGTAAAGCGGCAGCTTTAAATCGGGCTGAGATTAAACCTACTGCCTTATTTTCTATGTACCATCAGTGAGTTTACATGGGACTGCAATTAAACAATTTGTTCCACATTATAATGCAATATCTGTACTTTTACATAGGACTGCAAGTAATGTTACAGATTAGGTTATTTTATCACATTGTCACAGGTTTTATCTCATGCGTATGATCATCGGCTTTACATAGGACTGCAAGTAAACCTACGGTATGACATCATTATAATGCATCATATAGGGTTTTACATAGGACTGCAAGAAACATTCAAGATCATCTCATTACACTATCTCAAGCATTACATAAGACTGCAAGTGAAGCTCCTGGTTTTACCTTGTAAGTATGATTTGGGGCGTTACATGGGACTGCAAGTAAATGGTATGGGGTATGCTATAATACAAATTGTTTGGGTTTACATAGGACTGCAGGTAACTATACAAATGATTTTATTAGATCACAGGCTTCACCTCATGCGTCTGATCTGCGGCTTTACATAGCACTTAAAAAAAAACCACTGTAACAAGTTATTATGCAGTTTTACCTGTAGTCTTACATAGGACTGCCCAAAGCGCTACAGATATCAGGGTTTACACTGGGCTGCAAGTACGACTACTGCTTTACCTATTGCATAAAATGGGTGGCTTTACATGGGACTTCAAGTAAACCTGTATCAATTGATGTTTTAGTTACATGGGACTGCAAGTAATCTACTGATTTAATTATCTTGATCATTTTCGTTTCAGTGGTTTTACTTAGGACTGCAGGAAATACTGGAGCAATATTAGTAGTATTATACAAGCAGTGCAGCCCCGGAGCTCAGCTCTGCTACATCCACACGGCGCTATATGGGGGCGACATCTGGAGCAGGATCGCTGCCTCCACATCTGTCAGATCTGCGCTGCTGGAATGCAAGGAGTTAAACATGTCTGTGATATGGAGCGAGCCGCTGGGGCTTACCTTGGTCAGACATGACATCTGGACTTTGTAGTTCTTCCCGTGCTGCAGGTTATTGATGGTCATGATGATGGTGATGAGGAGAGGAGCAGATCCGTGTGTGTCACCACTGAGCACAGGCAGCAAGTGAGCGGAGACCCCGGGCGGACTGCAATCTACTGCCACCTGCTGGACGATGTGCGCACAGGACCCGGGCGGACTGCGCTCTGCTGCCACCTGCTGGACGATGTGTGCACAGGACCCGGGCGGACTGCAGTCTACTGCCACCTGCTGGACGATGTGTGCACAGGACCCGGGCGGACTGCAATCTACTGCCACCTGCTGGACGATGTGCGCACAGGACCCGGGCGGACTGCAGTCTACTGCCACCTGCTGGACGATGTGCGCACAGGACCCGGGCGGACTGCAGTCTACTGCCACCTGCTGGACGATGTGTGCACAGGACCCGGGCGGACTGCACTCTGCTGCCACCTGCTGGACGATGTGTGCACAGGACCCGGGCGGACTGCAATCTACTGCCACCTGCTGGACGATGTGTGCACAGGACCCGGGCGGACTGCACTCTGCTGCCACCTGCTGGACGATGTGTGCACAGGACCCGGGCGGACTGCAATCTACTGCCACCTGCTGGACGATGTGCGCACAGGACCCGGGCGGACTGCAGTCTACTGCCACCTGCTGGACGATGTGTGCACAGGACCCGGGCGGACTGCAAATCTACTGCCACCTGCTGGACGATGTGCGCACAGGACCCAGGACCCGGGCGGACTGCAGTCTACTGCCACCTGCTGGACGATGTGTGCACAGGACCCGGGCGGACTGCAATCTACTGCCACCTGCTGGACGATGTGTGCACAGGACCCGGGCGGACTGCAGTCTACTGCCACCTGCTGGACGATGTGTGCACAGGACCCGGGCGGACTGCAATCTACTGCCACCTGCTGGACGATGTGTGCACAGGACCCGGGCGGACTGCAGTCTACTGCCACCTGCTGGACGATGTGCGCACAGGACCCGGGCGGACTGCAGTCTACTGCCACCTGCTGGACGATGTGTGCACAGGACCCGGGCGGACTGCGCTCTGCTGCCACCTGCTGGACGATGTGTGCACAGGACCCGGGCGGACTGCAATCTACTGCCACCTGCTGGACGATGTGTGCACAGGACCCGGGCGGACTGCACTCTGCTGCCACCTGCTGGACGATGTGTGCACAGGACCCGGGCGGACTGCAATCTACTGCCACCTGCTGGACGATGTGTGCACAGGACCCCGGCGGACTGCACTCTGCTGCCACCTGCTGGACGATGTGTGCACAGGACCCGGGCGGACTGCAATCTACTGCCACCTGCTGGACGATGTGCGCACAGGACCCGGGCGGACTGCAGTCTACTGCCACCTGCTGGACGATGTGTGCACAGGACCCGGGCGGACTGCAATCTACTGCCACCTGCTGGACGATGTGTGCACAGGACCCGGGCGGACTGCAATC